>NC_086321.1:177856690-178041690 GCF_036172605.1 Pelobates fuscus | reverse complement strand
TTAGTCTTAGATTGTGTGTGTTAGTCTTAGATTGTGTGTGTTAGTCTTAGAGTGTGTGTGTTAGTCTTAGAGTGTGTGTGTTAGTCTTAGAGTGTGTGTGTTAGTCTTAGAGTGTGTGTGTTAGTCTTAGAGTGTGTGTGTTAGTCTTAGAGTGTGTGTGTTAGTCTTAGAGTGTGTGTGTTAGTCTTAGAGTGTGTGTGTTAGTCTTAGAGTGTGTGTGTTAGTCTTAGAGTGTGTGTGTTAGTCTTAGAGTGTGTGTGTTAGTGTTAGATTGTGTGTGTTAGTCTTAGAGTGTGTTAGTGTGTGTGTCTGTTACTGAGTATGTTTGTGTGCATCTGTTAGTGAGTGTGTATGTATGTCTGTCACTGAGTGTGTGTCTGTCAGTAAATGTGTGCGTCTGTTCATGAGAGTGTGTGTGTGTCTTAAGCACTTACCTTTCTCCAGCACCGGACTCCCTTGGCGCTGGGAATCTCTCCGCCCCGATCCGCCTCTCAGCTCCGAATGCGCATGCGTGGCAAGAGCCACGCGCGCATTCAAACCGCCCATAGGAAAGCATTCAATGCTTTCCTATGGACGTTCAGCGTCTTCTCACTGTGATTTTCACAGTGAGAATCGCAGAAAATCCTCCAGCGGCTGTCAATGAGACAGCCGCTAGAGGCTGGATTAACCCTCAGTGAAACATAGCCGTTTCTCTGAAACGGCTATGTTTTCAGCTGCAGGGTTAAAACTAGAGACCTGGCACCCAGACCACTTCATTGAGCTGATGTGATCTGGGTGTCTGTAGTGGTCCTTTAAGTGTATGTGTTTATGCATGCACTTGCGTACATACCGCGGTCACACCGGTCGCAGCCCTGCGACCCGGTGCCCGCCGCCATGTGTTGCGGCCCCAGCACGCACAGAGTAAGCGCGCGGGGGGGCCCAAGGATCAGTTTTCGCACCGGGGCCCCATGGGTTGTGTGTACGCCTGTGTGTATGAGTATGAGTGCAGTGTGTGTGTGTGTGTATGAGTATGAGTGCAGTGTGTGTGTGTGTGTGTGTGTATGAGTATGAGTGCAGTGTGTGTGTGTGTGTGTGTGTATGAGTATGAGTGCAGTGTGTGTGTGTGTGTGTGTATGAGTATGAGTGCAGTGTGTGTGTGTGTGTATGAGTATGAGTGCAGTGTGTGTGTGTGTATGAGTATGAGTGCAGTGTGTGTGTGTGTGTATGAGTATGAGTGCAGTGTGTGTGTGTGTGTGTGTGTGAGTATGAGTGCAGTGTGTGTGTGTGTGTGTGTGTGAGTATGAGTGCAGTGTGTGTGTGTGTGAGTATGAGTGCAGTGTGTGTGTGTGTGTGAGTATGAGTGCAGTGTGTGTGTGTGTGTGAGTATGAGTGCAGTGTGTGTGTGTGTGTGTGTGTGTGTGTGTGAGTATGAGTGCAGTGTGTGTGTGTGTGTATGAGTATGAGTGCAGTGTGTGTGTGTGTGTATGAGTATGAGTGCAGTGTGTGTGTGTGTATGAGTATGAGTGCAGTGTGTGTGTGTGTGTATGAGTGCAGTGTGTGTGTGTGTGTATGAGTATGAGTGCAGTGTGTGTGTGTGTATGAGTATGAGTGCAGTGTGTGTGTGTGTATGAGTATGAGTGCAGTGTGTGTGTGTGTATGAGTATGAGTGCAGTGTGTGTGTGTGTATGAGTATGAGTGCAGTGTGTGTGTGTGTATGAGTATGAGTGCAGTGTGTGTGTGTGTGTATGAGTATGAGTGCAGTGTGTGTGTGTGTGTGTGTGTATGAGTATGAGTATGAGTGCAGTGTGTGTGTGTGTGTGTGTATGAGTATGAGTATGAGTGCAGTGTGTGTGTGTATGAGTGCAGTGTGTGTGTATGAGTGCAGTGTGTGTGTGTATGAGTATGAGTGCAGTGTGTGTGTATGAGTATGAGTGCAGTGTGTGTGTGTGTATGAGTATGAGTGCAGTGTGTGTGTGTGTATGAGTATGAGTGCAGTGTGTGTGTGTGTATGAGTATGAGTGCAGTGTGTGTGTGTGTATGAGTATGAGTGCAGTGTGTGTGTGTGTATGAGTATGAGTGCAGTGTGTGTGTGTGTATGAGTATGAGTGCAGTGTGTGTGTGTGTATGAGTATGAGTGCAGTGTGTGTATGAGTATGAGTGCAGTGTGTGTGTGTGTGTATGAGTATGAGTGCAGTGTGTGTGTGTGTGTATGAGTATGAGTGCAGTGTGTGTGTGTGTGTGTATGAGTATGAGTGCAGTGTGTGTGTGTGTGTATGAGTATGAGTGCAGTGTGTGTGTGTGTGTATGAGTATGAGTGCAGTGTGTGTGTGTGTGTATGAGTATGAGTGCAGTGTGTGTGTGTGTGTATGAGTATGAGTGCAGTGTGTGTGTGTGTGTATGAGTATGAGTGCAGTGTGTGTGTGTGTGTATGAGTATGAGTGCAGTGTGTGTGTGTGTATGAGTATGAGTGCAGTGTGTGTGTGTATGAGTATGAGTGCAGTGTGTGTGTGTGTATGAGTATGAGTGCAGTGTGTGTGTGTGTATGAGTATGAGTGCAGTGTGTGTGTGTGTATGAGTATGAGTGCAGTGTGTGTGTGTGTGTATGAGTATGAGTGCAGTGTGTGTGTGTGTGTATGAGTATGAGTGCAGTGTGTGTGTGTGTGTATGAGTATGAGTGCAGTGTGTGTGTGTGTGTATGAGTATGAGTGCAGTGTGTGTGTGTGTATGAGTATGAGTGCAGTGTGTGTGTGTGTATGAGTATGAGTGCAGTGTGTGTGTATGAGTATGAGTGCAGTGTGTGTGTATGAGTATGAGTGCAGTGTGTGTGTATGAGTATGAGTGCAGTGTGTGTGTATGAGTATGAGTGCAGTGTGTGTGTATGAGTATGAGTGCAGTGTGTGTGTATGAGTATGAGTGCAGTGTGTGTGTATGAGTATGAGTGCAGTGTGTGTGTATGAGTATGAGTGCAGTGTGTGTGTATGAGTATGAGTGCAGTGTGTGTGTATGAGTATGAGTGCAGTGTGTGTGTATGAGTATGAGTGCAGTGTGTGTGTATGAGTATGAGTGCAGTGTGTGTGTATGAGTATGAGTGCAGTGTGTGTATGAGTATGAGTGCAGTGTGTGTATGAGTATGAGTGCAGTGTGTGTATGAGTATGAGTGCAGTGTGTGTATGAGTATGAGTGCAGTGTGTGTGCGCGTGTGTTGCACAGCCTTGGTGGGGGTGGGCAATTTTATTATTATTTTAATATTTTTTTTATTATTATTTCTTCATATTATTTTTTATTTAATTTAATTTTTTTTATTTTTTTATTATTATTATTATATATTTTTTTTCGTCCCCCCTCCCTGCTTGATATATGGCAGGGAGGGGGGGTTCTCCTTCCCTGGTGGTCCAGTGGCATTGGCAGTTCAGTGGGAGGGAGAGGGGGGCTGGCAGAGCTGTTACTTACCTCTCCTGCAGCTCCTGTCAGCTCCCTCCTCCTCCGCGCCGGTCCGTGCACCTCTTCTGTCAGCTCCCACTGTAAGTCTCGCGAGAGCCGCTGAACGGACGGCGCGGAGGAGGAGGGAGCTGACAGGAGCTGCAGGAGAGGTAAGTAAACGCTCCCTGCAGCCCCCAGTCTGTATTATGGCAATGTAAATTGCCATAATACAGACACTGACTCGAGTATAAGCCGAGTTGGGGTTTTTCAGCACAAAAAATGTGCTGAAAAACTCTGCTTATACTCGAGTATATACGGTACTCTCTTCCAGGGATCGACAAGTCTCAGGCGCCAGGTCGACTAGAAATTTTGCCCTGGCGCCTGGGATTTGTCAGCCTTTTACCTAAAGTGGCCGGCTCGGCAAATAATGGCAAGATACAGATCTAGTGATAAAACCTGCAGATAAAGCGGGTGAAATTGTTTTAATGTCCAAAGAATTTTCCAATCAAGATGCTAATATTTTATCAGATTCAAATACGTGTAAGAAATAAAAAAAAATAAAAAAATAAAAAAAAAACAACTAATAAAATAAATATGAAATATTTAGAGTTTTTAAATAAAGGATTAACATTAAACATTTTAACCCCTTAAGACCAAACTTCTGGAATAAAAGGGAATCCTGACATGTCACGTGTTCTTAAGGGGATAAATAACGTCGCAGCTCGATACAGCAATATACCTCACCAATATGGCTGTGAAGCAGTTGAATATTTAAAAAAAAAAAAAAATTATTCTGAGTTTTTAGACCTCCAAACAAAATTCATTTTAGCAAGTATTGAATTTATTCTCAATAATAATTTTTGGGGGTTTAAAGAATAATTTTATATGCAAATAAAAGGTATTACCATGGGTAACAAGTTTGCTCTGAGCTATGCAAATCTTTTTATGGCATATTAAGAAAATAATTTTATATACAATCCTCGTAGCTGGGAGCAAAACATGGTTAACTATGGCAGATACATTAATGACATCTTTTGGAAGGGAGAAGAAATAGAAGTAAATAACTTTTCAGAATTTTTAAATAACACGTTGGGAATAAAATTTAACAAGTGAATGGAGCAAAGAAAAAAAGTGGTATTCCTGAGTTTAAACTATATTTATAGATCAAGGTACAATAAAAACTAAAAACTATTTTAAAGCAGTGGATGCAAACAGCTTCATTGAGAGAGAAAGTTGTCATTTCACACCATGGCTGGACAATTCTCCTAGAGTACAGTTTCTAAGAATAAGAAGAAACTGCAAAACCGGCTCTGTAGGAGCTTTTGGACAACACGCTTCAGTATGTATTAATGAGGATCCTATGGCAAGAGATATGTAAATGATTGCTGCAAAAAACTTGCAAATAACTTGTGATTGGATAACTCGAGACAAGGTGCTACAGCTATTAAAGAAAATTAATGTAAATAAAGCTCCGGGGCCTGACGGTATTCACCCACGAGTACTTAAGGAGCTAGTGGGGAAATAAGTGAACCTCTGTATTTAATTTGTCAAGATTCTTTTGTTTCAGGTGTTGAACCGGAGGATTGGAGGAAGGCAGATGTTGTTCCTATATTTAAAAAGGGTTCAAAATCCTTGCCTGGAAATTATAGACCTGTGAGCTTTACTTCTGTAACTGGGAAAATATTTGAAGGGCTATTAAAGGATAATATTCAGGAATTCATTGGGAAGAACTTTATTAGCAATAATCAGCATGGTTTTATGAAACATAGGTCATGTCAAACTAACCTAATTGCATTCTACGAAGTAAGTAAGTAGAAGTATAGATCAGGGTGTTGCAGTGGATGTGATCTACTTGGATTTTGCCAAGGCATTTGATACGGTTCCTCACAATAGGTTAGTCTTCAAACTAAAATAAATTGGTCTACATGAATATTCTTGTTCTTGGGTAGAACATTCCTTAAAGGGACTCTTCAGGCACCCAGACCACTTCTGCTCATTGGAGTGGTCTGGGTGCCAACTCCCACTACCCTTAAAGGGAAACTCCAGTGCCAGGAAAACGATCCGTTTTCCTGGTACTGGAGGGTCCCTCTCCCTCCCACCCCCCAATCCCCAGTTGCTGAAGGGGTGAAAACTAATTGATTAAATAACTAATTAATTTTCAATGCTTTCCTATGGGGTGCACTAATGCGCATGCGCGGCATTGCCGCGCATGCGCATTAGGTCTCCTCGGCCGGCGGGCGAGATCAGTCTCGGCCCCGGCCGACGTAAGCAGAAGGAGGAGCGGCGGGGGAGGAGGAAGCAGCGACGTGGGACCTGTCGCTGCCTCTGGTAAGTCACTGAAGGGGTTTTCACCCCTCCAGCAACTGGGGATTGGGGGGTGGGAGTGAGAGGGTCCCTCCAGTGCCAGGAAAACGGATCGTTTTCCTGGCACTGGAGTTTCCCTTCAAGGCAATGTTCTACCCAAGAGTACAACGAGTTGTAATTAATGGTAAATTTTCAGGCTGGACAAAAGTGATAAGTGGTGTCCCTCAGGGTTCTGTTTTAACTTATGCAATGTCAATCTGCAGTTGCTAAGGCCAGTAAGGTTTTGTCATGTATAAATAGGGGCATAAATTCTTGGGATGAAAATATAATTTTGCCTCTTTTTAAATCGCTGGTAAGACCACACCTTGAATATGCTGTGCAATTTTGGGTGCCTGTTCTAAAGAAAGATATCATGGCACTAGAAAAAGTCCAGAGACGAGCTACAAAATTTATAAAAGGAATGGAGCATTTTAGTTATGAAGAAAGGTTAAAAAAAATCTGTTTAGTTTGGAAAAACAGCACCTGAGAGGGGATATGATAACATTATACAAATATATTCGGGGCCAGTAAAAACCTTTATCTGGAAATCTATTCATATACAGGGCTATACATAGGACACGAGGTCACACATTTAGGCTGGAAGAAAGGAGATTTAATCTAAAGCAAAGAAAAGGTTTTTATACAGTAAGAGCAATAAGGATATGGAATTATCTGCCTGAAGAGGTGGTTTTGTCAGAGGCACTACATGTTTAAACTGCAATTGGATAAATACTTACAAAAACATAACATACAGAGATATAATTTATAATTAGTGGGGTAATAGCTGCTTGATCCAAGGAGACATCTGACTGCTATTTTGGGGTCAATAAGGAATTTTTTCCTAGTTTGTGGCAAAATTGGAAGCGCTTCAGACTAGGTTTTTTGCCTTCTTTTGGATCAACAGATCCACCCACGAGTACTTAAGGAGCTAAGTGGGGAAATAAGTGAACCTCTGTATTTAATTTTTCAAGATTCTTTTGTTTCAGGTATTGTACCGGAGGATTGGAGGAAGGCAGATGTTGTTCCTATATTTAAAAAGGGTTCAAAGTCCTTGCCTGGAAATTATAGACCTGTGAGCTTAAAGGACCACTCTAGGCACCCAGACGACTTCAGCTTAATGAAGTGGTCTGGGTGCCAGGTACCTCTAGGATTAACCCTTTTTTTTATAAACATAGCAGTTTCAGAGAAACTGCTATGTTTATAATGAGGGTTAATCCAGCCTCCAAATCCTCTAGTGGCTGTCTCACTGACAGCCGCTAGAGGCGTTTGCGTGATTCTCACTGTGAAAATCACAGTGAGAGCACGCAAGCGTCCATAGGAAAGCATTGTAAATGCTTTCCTATGCGACCGGCTGAATGCGAGCGCGGCTCCTGCCGCGCATGCGCATTCAGCCGATGACGTCGCGATCAAGATGGAGAGGAGGAGGAAAGCTCCCCGCCCGGCGCTGGAAAAAGAGGTAAGTTTAACCCCTTCCTCTCTCCAGAGCCCGGCGGGAGGGGGTCCCTGAGGGTGGGGGCACCCTCAGGGTACTCTAGTGCCAGGAAAATGAGTATGTTTTCCTGGCACTAGAGTGGTCCTTTAACTTCTGTGACTAGGAAATTATTTGAACGGCTATTAAGGGATAATATTCAGGAATTCATTGGGAAGAACTGTGTTATTAGCAATAATCAGCATGGTTTTATGAAACATAGGTCATGTCAAACTAACCTAATTGCATTCTACGAAGAAGTAAGTAGAAATATAGATCAGGGTGTTGCAATGGATGTGATCTACTTGGATTTTGCCAAGGCATTTGATACGGTTCCTCACAATAGGTTAGTCTTCAAACTAAAAGAAATTGGTCTAGATGAATATTCTTGTTCTTGGGTAGAACATTGGCTTAAGGATAGAGTACAGCGAGTTGTCATAAATGGTAAATTTTCAAGCTGGACAAAAGTGGTAAGTGGTGTCCCTCAGGGTTCTGTTTTGGGACCGCTTCTATTTAACATATTTATAAATGATCTTGAAATGGGCATTGAAAGCCATGTATCAGTGTTTGCAGATGACACAAAACTTTGTGAAGTAATAAAATGTGAGCAGGATATTGCCTTGCTGCAGAGGGATTTGGATAGATTGGGGGACTGGGCACTAAAATGGCAGATGAAATTTAACGTAGAAAAATGCAAAGTTATGCACTTAAAAAAAACCAAAAAAAACAATAATCTAAATTTCAATCTTTAATACATTTATCACAAGATGTATTTTTACACTTAACCTAGAAGCCTTCAATAATTGATGATACAAGCCTAACCATAATGGGACTTGAATCATATATGCTGAATTTATGCAATATTTATACAAGGGTTACAATAACATTGTTTATGTATCTCTTTAAATTTCTCTTGTTACAAGCAATCATTACACTCATGTTATGTATACATCACTATGGAAACAAAGATATACAACGGAAGAACTTTCAGGACCACAACACCTCACGGAACTTCCGGAAGTGACGGGACGGAGATATAGTGACTACAACCCCCACGTCACAGAAGAATCCGGAAGAAAGGAAGATAGAGGCTTGGAACGCAACACTCTCCCTGTGCTGTGGGATTTTGCGTACGTCCAGTCTCGGAACAACATCACGAAGATAGGACGATGAAAAAGGCTTGGAACGCGATTCACTCCTGGAAAGGTTGGACATTGCTCGCACCCGAGCCCAAAAACTCTAGTCACTTACCCAATTCTAAAACCAATGTCCCTCGGCGTTCCATTGCCTCCAACCCAGGAGGGATAATGCGCATGCACAGCGAGCACATTGGGCCCTCCCGATTGGAATGCATTGCTTCAATGCTTCCTATGGGGATTTTACTGACGCTGGATGTACTCATGCAAACCGTGAGGATGTTAAGAGACCAAAAGTCAGTTAGTCACCAGAAAGTACCTCGAGTGGCTGTCTGATTGACAGTCACTAGAGGCAGTCTTAGTCCTGCAAGGTAATTATTGCAGTTTCTCAAAAGTTGCAATGATTTACATTGCAGGACTAAGTGGGACTGGGACACTGCACCCAGAGCACTTTAGTGAGCTGTTGTTGCCTGGGTGCCTATAGGGTCCCTTTAAGCTTGAAAATTCCTCCATGGAAAATATTTGGATTATTCACAAGGCTTTCGAGGATGATGCAATAAGTACATAAACTTCTTAAAGGAAGACTGTACATACCATAACTACGTCAAACTATTAAAATGGTTATGTTGCCTGGAGTCTTTGGGAACCAGGACCCATCCAATTACAATATGGGAGAAATTGAGCTATCCTTCTGCTTCACCAATTCATACAAGGGATCAGGCAGCCTCTCACTGCTCGCTATCCCTGGTATGGTGTGAAGTGGAGCATAGCTCCACCTCCGCCATTTTGTCAATGGAGGTACGGCTGCAGGGGACTGAACATCTCTGCTAAACGGTGAGTAAACGACCTAACATTAATATGGCTCTCAACACCCTAGTCTAGTTAAAGTGGTTATGGTGCCTACAGAGTACCTATACATTTAACTAGAAGCATTTCAACTCTAACATAGAATTGTAGCAAACTGAAAATCAAAACGCAAAGTTCTGGGTTGCCCAATATAAATTCTGTGCAAAAATGGCATCTTGTATGCACTTCGAGCTGGCGATACAGTATAATCAAATGTTTCTCAATGAGAAACATTTGACTGGAACATGAAGCTGTGATGTAGCACTTTAACAATATCTAAAATTCAGGACAGAATGGAAACATTTTTCACTAATAGTGAACCCTATAGTACAATTATAATTGTAATTAAAGGAAGTGCTTTATGGGTGAGGAGTATCCCATTATGACAGTTTATAAAAGTGCTGATTTTGACTGTCAGATAGCCAGGGAGGTGCCAGATTGTTGTTTGAGATGGATATTTTCCAAATCAGCCGTTTTAGCCCACTTTTGCCCTTGGGGTCTAATTTCTCTAAAAATCAAGGGTTGTTTACTAAACCCCACTAACCACATTTACCCAGGAGCACGATGAACTCTCTAGCATTAGTACCAACAATAGTGAGTAGAGATCAGAAATGCTAACACTAGGACACTTCAGCTGTTACTGGACTACATTTCCCATAATACAAGGCGTGTGTAAGTAACACATAACAGCTGGGGTGCCCGAGTCCAGCTATCCCTACTCTAATCACTCTCTTTCTTTCACCCCGTGTGTGAGAGCGGCCACTTACTGCTGGTTCTGCTGGTTGTCCCGGTCCCACCGGTCTCCCGCCTTCAGTCGGCCGCTGTTCTGCAGCACCATGACGGCTCGGACTGTACGATTCCCGCGCCAACAGACTCCCGCCACCACCACCCCCTCCACCCCCTCCCAGCCCCGCCCACAGCCTGCCCTACAGCCAATCAATGCCCGCCATCCGCAGGAGCGTTTCAAACCCCGCCCACCACCCTCCCCTACACCGTGCTCGCCCTCTGGCAGAGTAGAGACAGTCAGATAAACTTTAATGGAAGCTGCGAGGGTTAATAGCCGGTCACGTGGCAGAGCCTGTCCCCGACACGGACAAGGAATCGGCGCTCGCGTTAAGGCGCAGATTGACAGGAGGGCAGAGCCTATGCGACCGTCCCATCGAGATGACGTCACTTGGTGGGGGCGTTGCGGCCAACCTGTAGGAGGAGCGCGGTGCGAGCACCTGTCAGTGTGAGAGCTGGGAAGATGCCCGTGGCTTCTAAAGTTGTGTCTGAGCGGCGGGCGGAGCCGCTACCTGCGCTGCTACTGCGGACCTACCTGCGGCTACTGCGGGAACGGCCGGTAGTCACCAAATCAGTGACCAGGTAACAGCAGGGACCCCGTGCCTGTAACTGGACCCCCACACAGCCCATCCTCCGAGCAGCTTCAAAGGGACACTATAGTCACCAACACAACCATAGCTGAACAAAGCAGATTGAGTGTATAGATCATTACCCCGCAGTCTCACTGCTTAACTATCTGCCATTTTTGAGTTAAAGGACCACTCTAGTGCCAGGAAAGCATACTCGTTTTCCTGGCACTAGGGTGCCCCCACCCTCAGGGACCCCCTCCCGCCCGGCTCTGGAAAGGGGTAAAAACTTACCTTTTTCCAGCGCTGGGCGGGGAGCTCTCCTCCTCCTCTCCGCCTCCGTTCCTCCCCGTCGGCTGAATGCGCACGCGCGGCAAGAGCTGCGCGCGCATTCAGCTGGTCGCATAGGAAAGCATTCATAATGCTTTCCTATGGACGCTTGCGTGCTCTCACTGTGATTTTCACAGTGAGAATCACGCAAGCGCCTCTAGCGGCTGTCAGTGAGACAGCCACTAGAGAATTAGGGGGAAGGCTTAACTAATTGATAAACATAGCAGTTTCTCTGAAACTGCTATGTTTATAAAAAAATTATTTAACCCTAGCTGGACCTGGCACCCATACCACTTCATTAAGCTGAAGTGGTCTGGGTGCCTAGAGTGGTCCTTTAAAGCACATTTGTACAGCGCTATGGAATGCTGTTTAATAAAATAATAATTTGTTTAAGCAGCCTTAGTCCCGCCTCCCTGCATGTAACTTACACAGCTTTCCTAAACACTTCCTGTAAAGAGAGATCTAATGTTTAAACTTCCTTTATTGCACATTAGGCTTAAATCCGATTTTGCTTTGTTTGTGGATTTTTTTTTTTGTAACTCCTGCTCTGTTAATGGCTTGCTAAACTTTGCAGGAACCTCCTGTGTTTGACTAAAGTTAAATTATCAGAGCAGTAGGTAAAAACCTCGAATTTAACATGGTTGAAAATGAAACCATTATTTTTCAGTCACAGCCAGCGGAAGAGTGGCTAAGGACGCATCAACAGAGACAAAGTGATTTAACTTCTAAATGACAGAGAATTGAGCGAGGAGACTGCAGGGATATGATCTATACACCAAAACTGCTATCACAATGCCTGCCAGGCACTCTACTGTATGGTTCATTCCAGTGTAATGTCACCTTACCCGTAGTGCCGCTTCTGTCTGCCTTCTCTGTAGCCGCTCTCTCCTCCAGCATTCTAGCTGATCCCAGCCACTGCTCATAGGAACCATTATATGACTCTGCCTTACCCAGCTAGAATGATGATGCGCATGCATATTCTGGCATCAAATGACCACAACTAGCCAATCAATGCCCTCCAAGGGCTCTTTAAGCTCACTTTGGCCCTTATATTGTGCCCTGTTGTGGTTTCCCTTTAGTCGTTCTCCAAGACAGTGGTTTCGGTAGTTGTATGTACGCTGTCTGTCACCGTCTTGTATTCTGACTATTCTTTATTCTATTGTCCTTGACCTTTGGCTTGTCTACTCGTTTGTTAGTCTCTGTCTCCCTGATCTCGGTTTGTCTTGTAATATTCTATATAACATGCCACTCTAAGGCATGATAACATGCTTTAGTATTCTGGTTTCATAAAGTCTTGTTTTAATGCCTGTAGTATCTGACAGGGTGTCCGGAGATACCTCTTTTAGAGAGCATGCAGTGTAACCACTGGAATGATTTATTTTCTGGGGGAAGCTCTTGAAAAATAGAGTTGGAGCATTTTTTTTTTTTTTTTATATTCTTTTTTGGAAGAAAACATGGCTGAGAGTAATGAGTTGTGTTTAAAAGTTTGCATACCCTGGGAGAAATTGTAACTTTTTAGCATTCGTTTTGAAAATATAAATGGGCCATTAAAGGTTAATTTTCCACACCTGTGGCTCTTTAAATTGCAATTGGTGCCTGTGTATAGTAAATGAGATTGTTAGCTCTCACGTGGATGTACTGAGCCATGGGGAGCAGAAAATAACTGTCAAACGACCTGAGTAACAAGGTAATGGAACTTTATAAAGATGGAAAAGGGTATAAAAAGATATCCAAAGCCTTGAAAATGCCAGTCAGTACTGTTCAATCACTTATTAAGAAGTGTAAAATTCAGGGATCTCTTGATACCAAGCCAAGGTCAGGTAGACCACGAAAGATTTCAGCCACAACTGGCAGAAGACATGTTCGGAATACAAAGAAAAACCCACAGATAACCTCAAGAGACATACAGGCTGCTCTGGACAAAAGACGGTGTGGTTGTTTCAAGGAGCACAATACCACAATCATGCATGGTCAAGTTGCCAGAAAGAAGCCTTTACTGTGCCAATGCCACAAAAAAGCCTGGGTACAATATGTCCAACAACACCTTCACACGCCTCCCAGCTTTTTGCACACTGTAATTTGGAGTGACAAGACCAAAATATAGCTTTATGGTCACAACCATAAGTGCTATGTTTGGGGAGGGGTCAACAAAGCCTATAGTGAAAAGAATACCATCTCCACTGTGAAGCATGGTGGTGGCTCACTGATGTTTTGGGGGGGGTGTGAGCTCTAAAGGCACAGGGAATCTTGTGAAAATTGATGGCAATATCAATGCAGCATGTTATCAGGAAATACTGGCAGAGAATTTGCATTCTTCTGCACAAAGGCTGCGCATGGGATGCTCTTGGACTTTCCAGCATGGCAATGACCCTAAGCACAAGGCCAAGTTGACCCTCCAGTGTTTAACCCCTTAAAGGACCACTCTAGTGCCAGGAAAACATACTCGTTTTCCTGGCACTAGAGTACCCTGAGGGTGCCCCTGTTATGGTACTTTTTCAGTAAACCAAAATGTTTAAGTGTCTATCTGTTCCTGTCCAAATTAAAGAGAATTGAATTGCGTATATACGCTGAAGTAATTCAGTCTGACACACGGAGTTCAGGTTAAAATAACTTCGAGGAAATTTATTGGCAAGTCCAGAATCAGCGGGCGCGCAGGCCCTTTTAAGAGACATTTTCGTCATCATTGATTATCAAGATATCAGTGAATAAACATCATTAATTGGATTAATTGTTAAGTGTCTGGGTTAGTGTCCACCTATCAATATAATTAATTGGATCAAAAGCTAAGTGGTTAGTTCCGTGTCCACCCACCAAGAGGTGGTACTTTTTCGGACACGGGTGGGGGACAAGGGGTCTTGAGCGTCATTTTACTCGGTCGGTGATGTCAAATCTCGTGGTTAGGTGCAAGGTCTCTTATGAATAGAACATTTCATTACTACTGTGTTCTCATGGCCTTTAAATTATACTGTGTTGCGAGTTAGGGGAAATTCAACAGTTCCTGGGTTAGTCATATCCTTATGGAGAATACAGTCTTTGTCTATTGTATTAGATGTGCTGAGAAATACTGTCATGTAATGTAGTTTTCATATGAAGAAGTCAGGTTATGAGGACAAAATGGAGGATTTGTCACAGTATCAGGTTAATACAGAGTTAGAGCAGCAATTCAATATAAATACAATAAGATTTTTTAATAATTCTACATCAGTCCCCCCTATGAAATGTTAGATTCTAAGAGATAAAAACTTTATTTGTTAATACCAGAAGACGTGTTAGCCCAAAGGCACAGAAACCCCGTGGCCGCTAGCTAGGTGTTAATGCAAAGTGCAAGTCTGTCCCTATTTTCTGACCCTACTAGGCTAGCTCATCTGTCAGTATGGCTCTCGAACACTTCACACCCACGGGTATCCCACGGCAGCTAACCCACCGCTTCTCCACACGGGGCCTTTACCATTCACTGACAGATGCTGTCCCTAAGGTGGTCCCTTCCTAGAACTCTCGCACTTTATCATCAAAAGGGATGGATTGCAGCGGCAAACAGGGTGAGTTGAGATCCTGGAAATCTTGGTCATCAACATCAAGTAGTGTGAAAGTGGGTGCCGCTTGGTCAATAGTCTTCGTGAGAGCTTTCCTCAGGCAGGGGAAGACACAACAAAAGAGAAGAGCAAAGATAAAAAAAGAAATTAGTATTGCCATACCAATATACATTAAAGCCTTTTTCCAACCCGTCATCCAACCAAACCATCTGTCCCAGGGATCTTTTATCCCGGAATTCCTTTTTAATTCTTCTGAGAGGTCATTTAATTTTGCTATGGCTAATGTAACTTTACCATTAGGACCTGTGTTTTCTGGGATGTAGGTACAACATGTCATGGTGTCGGGCAAAATTTTACATACCCCTCCTTTTTCGGCTAGGATCATATCCAGGGCTATTCTATTTTGGAAGGCCATTTGGGATGTTGCCTGCAATTGTTCGGCTAATCCCTGGAGGGCATCTCTGGTGTAATTAACGAAACGCTGTTGATTGTAATAAATGTAGTTTATCCAATTTAAGTTCTTGTTTGCAGTAACTATGGTAAAAATTGACTCAAATCCTGCAGCAACTTCATCTCTTGCTTTAAATTCATTGGGTACCCCCCTAGGCACCCCAATGGCATCAATGTAAATGTGAGGGTCAAAACTTCCTTTTACTGGGGCTTCACGCTTGGCCTTAGTGTGGCTGGACTCATGGGTGTTGGTGTGTGTGTCAGAAATAATGTGTATAGGCATAATGGCCTTGGCCAATGTACACTCCCCCCACCACTCTGTGTCCATTCTGGATCTTAACTGTAAATCCCCACACAACCAGTAAATATCTCCCAGTGACCTAGTGTGCTGCTGCAGCAAACGTACAGGAACAGTTCTATATGTAGTACAATAACCTGCGGGAAAGTTACCCACAAATTTACCAATCCCATCATGTTTGACATAGCAAGTGTAATTACCTTTATATACGGTAACACCATGAGGAGGTCTTACATTTTTGGCTATAAGAGGATACTCCGCTGTCCATGCTTGACATTGAGACCTGTTGAAATTATATTGGTAGGCAAAAAGACTTAAAATGCAATTTTCTTCATTTACTGGCAGAGTTAAAGGTACAGTGCCCAGATGAGGCCGGGCACCACCACACACATAGCATGCGGTTCGGTTATGTTTGTTGGCATTATATTTCATCCATTCTAACCATAGGTTAACATCATTAAAACCTGTTTCAGCGGCCATAGTATCTTCAAAGGTGGGGTTAGCAATGGCCATCATGTCCTTAAAGGACTGGATGTGTGGTTTTAATGGGTTTGTGACCATATGAGTAGCTCCTTGCCACTCAGGGGAATTACACATATCTTTAAGGTAGAAATGCCCTAATTTAGTATAGGAACCCTTTTTCCAGTACATTCCCAATACATACTGGTCTGCATCTGTTGGGCTTGGATGCTCAACATTAAGAATTAATTTCATTGGTGTGCCTCCTCCAGGCTTTCTCAGAGTCATTCTTTGAAGGAGGGACCTACCATGATCATCTACTTTAGATAAGGCACTTTTTGGCTTGTAGCCCCAGGAAGGTCCGGCATTCCATCCCGCCGCCCCCCAATGGCCACAATTATGCCCCCATTGTTTGTCAACTACACAAACATATGGATCTTTTACATGAGGGATATCTCTATAGATATTCTGGATTTGTGTTGTAGTGAATGGGCATTCTACGATGTCACAATAATCAAAGGTATAGGTAGCCACACGGGTACATGATGAATTATACCAGAAGGTGTACCCACTAGCATCTTTAGTGATGGCTACTTGCTGGGCCTTAATTAAACTAATTAAGGAGACAATGTACCAGAGGTACATGGTTGTGCGGTATCTGCTTCCTCTGGGGCAGGAGACTTCTTGCAGTGGGAAGCGTGGATCCAATGTGGCCTGCCGGCCAATTTGACGGAAGTTGCGGTGATCAGGAGAACTTGGAATGGCCCGTCAAATCTTGGTTCCAGGGTGCTTTTCCGCACGAACTTCTTAACCAGAACCCAATCTCCGGGAAGCAGGTTATGGGTACCTGTGTTCAGATCAGGATCTGGAATTGAAGAGAAAACTTGGGCATGTATTTTGTTCAAGGCACTTGCAAGTTCAGTTACATAGTCTACTAAAACATCTGATTGAAGCTGTAACTGCTGTGGATAATAACAACCTAGCCTGGGTGCTGTCCCAAATAGAATTTCATATGGGGATAACGAGTGTTTCCCTCTAGGTGTGTGCCTAACGCTGAACAAAGCTATTGACAGACTTTCTGGCCAGGGCATTTTTGTTTCTTGTGACATTTTTAACATTCTGGCTTTTAGAGTGCCATTCATGCGCTCTACTTTACCACTACTTTGTGGGTGGTAAGGGGTGTGGAAGGCTAGGGTCACTCCCAGAGCAGTCCAAATTTCTTTAGTCACTGTTGCTGTAAAGGCTGGGCCTTGATCACTTTCAATGACTTCTGGAAGTCCAAATCTACATACAATGTCTGTAAGTAGGCGTCTTGCGGTTGTTTTTGCAGTGATATTGGCTACAGGGTAGGCTTCTGGCCAGCCTGAGAACATATCCACCATTACTAGTGCATATTCATGAGACCCACTCTTGGGCATTTGGATATGATCAATTTGAATTCTCTGGAATGGGTACATGGGTTTTGCTAGGTGCTTTGCAGGCACCTTGATTGGTCTTCCTGGATTACATTTTGCACAAATGACACAGGCCCTGCAGAAGCTGTTGATCAGGGTTGTGATTCCAGGTGCTTCATAATATTTTTGAATGAGGGCGGCCATTAGGTCTTTTGACAGATGTGCAGGCCCATGGGCCCATTGGACAACTGCTGGGTATAAGTTTCTTGGAAGGCAAAATTTAGAATTGTTGTAGTAAATTCCGTCCTTTAGGACAGCTCCTTTCTTCTTCCATTTCTGGATTTCTTCAGGGGTAATTATAGCTTGTTGTTCTCGTAGAATTCTTAGGTCGGTAGGAAGAGTTTGTAAGGTAAAGATAGGAACTTCTTCTTCTTGACCGGACACTTCTTCATCCACTTCCTGCAAATCTCTGGCTGCTTGCTTAGCAGCCTGATCGGCCAAATGGTTGCCCTTTGCTTCATCTGAATCCAATTTCCCATGTGCCTTTACTTTCAAAACGGCCACTTCTTCAGGGAGTAGGAGGGCATCCATTAGTTCCTTGATTGCAGAGCTGTGTTTGACTGGTGTACCGGCAGTGGTAAGAAATCCTCTTGTCTTCCAAATGAGGCCGAAGTCATGTGCCACACCCAGAGCATATCTTGAATCTGTATAGATGTTGGCACGCTTTCCCTTGGAAATCTTGCATGCTGAAGTCAGGGCTTGCAATTCAGCTTCTTGCGCAGACATTGCTGGCGGTAAAGGTGATGACTTGAGAACTTCCCCTGTTGTGGTTACGGCATATCCTGTATGGTATTTTCCTTCTTCATCAGCATACCTTGAACCGTCCACAAACAGAGTAAAATCCGGATCCGGTAATGGATTCTCATGTACAGTTGGTAAGTGTACTGTTTCCATTTTCATCTGTTCGAAACAGTCATGAGGAGTTTCTGGGTCATAGTCATTTGTTATAACTAGGTCTTTAAATTCTTTTTCCAGGAAATGTCGTGGCCATGCTTCAAGAAGGTCAGTTGCTGGGTATTTGGCAATGCCATTTTCCTGTAGTTGTGATTCATCCATGGTGGCCCATAATTTTGCCATGGGCCCAAGGTCATTCCATGATCTTGTTTTTAACTTTGTAACAGGAATATGTGGAATAGCAGTATCCCAATGATGGTATAGGTAATTGAGTTCTGGGGGCAGTTGGATCAGGACCATGCTGTTGCCTTCCGAGTCACAATAGAAATCTTGGGCAGTGAGCTTTACTTCAAACCAGTGGTAGAGCTCATCTTCATAGCAAGGTTCAGGAGTAATGTCTGGCTTGTACCACATGGTACAGAAGGCGTAATCTGGACCTTCACAGAGAGGTGTCTTGTCCTCGTGAAAAGTTAAATGTGGATGCATTTTCTTGATACATCCACAGAGAAGGTGAATGTAGGTTTCATCTGTGACAAACCCATAGTAGATACCCCCCTCAGGGAGTGGAAGAAGAGTGGATGGGTTAAGAACTTGACACCTTTGTATAGAGATGTTGTCAGGCAGAAGAAGATGACATTGCAGACGTAGGTGTCTAGCGGGAGACACGTGCTTGAGCTGGACTTGGTTGATAATGGCAGAGATGTCATGAGGGGCCAAAACAACCAACGGGTGGCCAAGGACCAGGTCTGAGGTTCTTTCAATAAGTTCTCTTGCAGCAAAAACAGCCCTAAGGCAGGAAGGGGTCCCTCTAGCCACAATGTCCAGTTGGCATGAAAAGTATCCAATAGGCCTCTGGCGGCCTTTTAAGTCATTAGTTTGGGTAAGAACTCCTGTAGCATGACCTAGTCTTTCAGAGACAAATAATTTGAAAGGCTTGGTATAGTCTGGTAGGCCCAAGGCAGGAGCAGAGACAATGGCACGTTTAAGAGATTTGAAATTGTCCAGAGCTTCGTTGGTCAGGCCGAATGGATCTGACTTGAGTGCATCGTAGAGAGGTTGCATAAGCAGAGAGGCCTCTGGGATCCATGCTCTGCAGTAGGAAATGAGGCCTAAGAAGGCATGAAGAGATTTTGAAGTCCTTGGGGGTTGAATGTCCAGAATTGTTCTGACTCGGTCCCGAGTGAGATGTCTGGTACCTTGAGATAGGCAATGTCCAAGGAAAATCACAGAGGGTTGACAGAATTGCAGCTTGAGAAGCGAAGCTTTACATCCTTGTTCTGCCAAATAGCAAAGCAGACTAATTGAACATTTTTCAGTAGTGGGTATATCATCTCCACAGAGCAACAAATCATCCACATACTGGAGTAAAACAACTTCTGGGTGTTCAGCTTGCCATGGGTCAAGAATAGTACACATGGCTTTGGCAAATTGACTTGGAGAATTTTGTGCCCCTTGGGGCATGACAGTCCATGTATATTGTTGCATTTCATGGGTGAAAGCGAACAGGTATTGACAGGATGGATCTAGTGGAACACTGAAAAAGGCATTAGCTAGATCAATGACTGTGAAATACTTTGCAGAAGGTGGGACGCCAGAGAGCAGGGTATGGGGGTTTGGTACAAGAGGGGTGTCCAGGACAGTGGCTTCATTGACTGCACGGAGATCCTGAACCATCCTGTACTTTACTGGCTCACCTTTAAGAGTCTTCTTCTTCACAGGAAATAATGGAGTATTACATTCTGATTTACACTCCACTAAAGCACCCTTTTCCAGGAGTGCTTTGATGTGAATAGAAATGGCTGCAGCCTGTGCTGGTTTTAGAGGATATTGTGGTTTCCTTGGTAACTTAGCTCCTGGGATAAGCTTAACCACCACAGGTGGGACATTTAGATGACCTATATCCTCTGGGCCTGAGGACCATAACTTAGCAGGCACCTGAGTTTTTAACTCATCTGGGAAATTGGACCTAGGTTCTGCTGCTTGCTCATTGGGTATATCTAATTGCAGCATCAAAGGTAAGGAGCACAGGGCTGAAGTGTCAGAAACAGATAGAGGTGTAGACATTTCTACCTGTCCATCTGGAGTGAAGGTTATAGACGCCTGCAGGCGTGAAAGGACATCAGCGCCTAACAGGTTAATTGGGCATGTGGAGGAAACTACAAAACGAGCAAGTAAGCTTGTGCCAACCCGCAGAGGGGTTGTTAGAGGACTGTGTCTCGGTTGGCCATCCACTCCAACACAGGAGACATCAATACTTGACAAGAAGGATGGGTCTGGCAGGTCTTGTTCTCTGAGAACACTTCGGGCTGCGCCTGTGTCGATAAGAAATGTGGTAGGTTGGCCTTCAATGGGTAAAGTCACTGTGGCAAGTGCCCCCCCCCCCTTATCCCCTGTAAACACTGCCATGACAGGGGTTAATGACACAGGTTTGCCAATTTCCTAATCATCATCTGGTTCCTCAACAATTGGAACCGTTTTCATGGTCTTAGGGGCCGGGGCAGGCTTGGGAAACTTTTTGGGCTCCCCTGTAGGAAACTTTTTGGGCTCCCCCGGTTCCCTTTTGGGTTCTGGACAGTCACTTCTGTAGTGTCCCTTAGCCCCACAATTAAAACATGTTACGTCCTCTAACTTGACACCCTTGGTGCCAGGGGTGATGGGGGTGGCACGGGCCACCATGAGAGGAGCTGAATTGGGTCTTCTGGGGGTTTGGGCAGATTCCAAACCTCTAGCAACTAGGAGTAACGTATCTAGGGGAACAACCTTGTATTCAGGGCGTGCAGCAATGATTCCCTTGCGTATGGAATCTTTAACACCTTGGACAAACGCACCTGATAGCATTTGTGAATGAATTTTGTCAGTGAGATCAAATCCCAAATCTGTAAACATTTGATATAATCTTGCATGAAACCTTTCCACTGATTCTCCTTTGTCTTGCACAACATCAGTAAGGCCAGCAGCTTGATCTGCAAGTTTATCCTTAGCCCAATCTCTCAATTGATTGCAAAAGGTTACTCCGGAGGGATAATCAACATCACTTGTAAGCAGATCTGTACTGAGGTGGCGGGCCATGCTGGGCCAATATGCATCCCCTGCTTTAATAGCACAAATGCTCAGTAGGTCACGCCAGGCGGCGGAATAAGTCTTTTGTATCTGAACTATCCCTCGGTAAAAAGGCATAGGCTGTTTCTCTGGGTCAGGGAGAGATTTCATTAAAGCACTAGCTTGTGTGGGGTTAAAAGCGACATATTTAGGAGGGGCCTGTTCTCCCCGACCCTGATGGCCGAAGGGATCTTCAATAGAACGGTGGGCTCTCGCAGCCTCCATTGAACCCTGGGACAGTCTGTCATCCTCTTCCTCATCTAGCTCTATTATCTGGGACCTTCTGCGTGAGGGGAGCACCTGAGGAGACAGGGCCGGGGGATAGGAGGGAGCTCCGGAGGCGGGAGTTGCCATTGGGTCATAACCTTGGGACCGGTAATCACCGGGAAGCACCGGCATCAGGGGTGCTGAATGGCTGGGGGCCGCCATACTGGAGGCGGGGAAGGAAGTTGCATTGGGGTTAAGGGAAGACGTGGCGGCCATGTTGGATGTGGGCACATCCGGGGCAGACTGAACCGGACTGGGCATGACCGGAACCTGGGGAGTGACTTGGGGAAAGGGGTATGGCCAGTGAGGATAGGGGTAAGGGAAGGGGTATGGCCAGGCCATTTGGGTGGGAGTTGGGGCGGAACCTGGAGTGGGCAGTGAGGTTGGGGAGGGATTAGCAGAGGGGGTGGGAAACTGGGCTGTGGTCGGGGCGGGCGAGGGAGAGGGTGGGGAAGAGTCAGTAAAGGTGCCTGAAGGAGGAGGAGCCGGAGTGGGATCAGCAAGATTGACAGTGGCAGGAGAGGAGGGGTTAGTGAACTGGGCAGATGCAGATGGGAGGGTAGGATTATCTACGGAGACAAAGTGTGAGGAAGGAATGGCAGATGAGATGTTAGCATTAGACTCAGAAGGTGGCTTGGGGATGGATGAGGATGATGGGAATGTTAGGGAGGGAGAAGGGGAAAAGTAGGATCCATCAGAATTTAGGACCGGGCAAACGGGAGAGGTGACGGGATGGGGATTGGGAGGATTAATCAGCTGGCAATCTCCCATTACTGACTGGATCTTTGGGATAGACATCCCCCGGGCGCCATTTTGGGGCGCTGGCTGAGGAAGAGCCCCAGCAACACAATTATTATGGTACACAAACATTTTCACACCCTTGTGAATTATTTCTTCTTCAACCCAACCTTCTTGCTGAATAGCCTTTGCTACTCTGTACCATGCTTCAGCTGTTTTTAATAAATCATAATTTGCAAGCTTGCCTTTCTTTTCCATCAACAATCTACGCCAACTTTCTGGTTGTAATCTGCCACATGTCGGCACAGCTATTTTACAAACTTTTGCAATCTTTTCAACACCTTTAACCATCTCCTCACCCTCTCTGTCATCAACTAAATCACATGCTAACCAGCCCTTACTGGGCTTACTTAAATCCTGCCCCATGATCCCTTCTCCCCTACACCAGCGTCCCAGATATAGGGAAAGATAAGGAAAATTGAACCGGAACGTCTACAATGCTCGACTGCCACCTGAGAATCGTGGGTCTTTCTCAAGTGCGTCTTCCCAAAACGTAGACTAGTCACTGAATCCGCCTACCCGGGGTGGTAGACACGGATTGGAGCGAGGTGAGAAGTGTGTGACCAATCACTTCTCTATTAAGAGGAATGGGAGTGGATAGTATAATAGTACAGGAAGTGTAGAAAAGGTAAAGAGTAAGGGAAGAAAAATCCTTAGAGACAGATACAGGAGTTTAAATGACTCCACATTAAACAAACAAGACAACAGTACAGTTGAAATACAGTGCATGCATCACAGTTCAAATGAAATCAACAGTAATCCCTTTCCTTCTACATGTGCTTACTCCAAAGTCACCTTTCTCAACCTCGTAGTGTCCCCGCTCGGAGAATGACTTCCTCAAGTCTCACTACCAGCGGCCAAGGATAACAGCTAACACCGGTCCGAAATCCTTTCTAGCCTCCCTCGTTACAGCAGTCCACTTAAAGTGGCCACGCCACCCTCACTCCCGTAGTGCCCTTATAAAACCCACTCTATAAGTCTCACTACCACGTGATGCGGAAAACAAGCAATGCCTGCCTGAATCCCCCCAGGAAACTGAGTCCCCTGCCACAAGGCTAAGTCTCCTACCACAGTTAAAATAATCAGTGGACCTTCAACTCAACTAGAGCCGAAGGGTCCGGGTCAGGACGTCCCCAACTCAACTAGAGCTGGATGGTCCGGGTCAGGACGTCCCCAACTCAACTAGAGCTGGATGGTCCGAAAGCACACAGTGAAGCTAGCTAGGCTATCAAAGTGACACAAAATTGGATCACAGGAAACTATGATTCTACACAGATCCCACAATTCCACAAACTTCTTTTTCCTTACAGCCACAGCCACGAGGCTCCTAAAAGAAGTAAACAGGCAAAGAAGACCCCCAGGAACACATCCACAGGTCAACCCCCCTTTTTCCCTACAGCCACAAACACGTGGCTCCTAAAAGGAGTAAAACAGGCAACAGGACTCCAGGCAAATCCCCCGGGTCCACCCTCCCCTTTATCCCAAAAAGGGGAAACAAATAAACATTCAGCCCGGGCAACCAAACTAGACACACCCAGGCAACAGATAGACTAAATGCAGGTAACAAATGGGTAATAAGACTCCGGGCAAGATATTACCTGTCTTTGATGTCCTCCCGGGAAGCAGTCACAGACACGTGGACGGGTCAATCAAAGGGGCCGGAACATACCGGTGGCTCTGCAGAAGTCTCTACCGTGTATCTGGAGGTGATCAATCTCCCTTCCTTCCCCCTGGATTCCTCCGTCCACCCTTGTCTTCCTTAGGACGGCTCACCGGCCAGACATAGCCCGGGGTCCCTGTTCGGGCGCCAAAGTTGTTATGGTACTTTTTCAGTAAACCAAAATGTTTAAGTGTCTATCTGTTCCTGTCCAAATTAAAGAGAATTGAATTGCGTATATACGCTGAAGTAATTCAGTCTGACACACGGAGTTCAGGTTAAAATAACTTCGAGGAAATTTATTGGCAAGTCCAGAATCAGCGGGCGCGCAGGCCCTTTTAAGAGACATTTTCGTCATCATTGATTATCAAGATATCAGTGAATAAACATCATTAATTGGATTAATTGTTAAGTGTCTGGGTTAGTGTCCACCTATCAATATAATTAATTGGATCAAAAGCTAAGTGGTTAGTTCCGTGTCCACCCACCAAGAGGTGGTACTTTTTCGGACACGGGTGGGGGACAAGGGGTCTTGAGCGTAATTTTACTCGGTCGGTGATGTCAAATCTCGTGGTTAGGTGCAAGGTCTCTTATGAATAGAACATTTCATTACTACTGTGTTCTCATGGCCTTTAAATTATACTGTGTTGCGAGTTAGGGGAAATTCAACAGTTCCTGGGTTAGTCATATCCTTATGGAGAATACAGTCTTTGTCTATTGTATTAGATGTGCTGAGAAATACTGTCATGTAATGTAGTTTTCATATGAAGAAGTCAGGTTATGAGGACAAAATGGAGGATTTGTCACAGTATCAGGTTAATACAGAGTTAGAGCAGCAATTCAATATAAATACAATAAGATTTTTTAATAATTCTACATCACCCCCACCCTCAGGGACCCCCTCCCGCCGGGCTCTGGAGAGAGGAAGGGGTTAAACTTACCTCTTTTTCCAGCGCCGTGCGGGGAGCTTTCCTCCTCCTCTCCATCATGATCGCGACGTCATCGGCTGAATGCGCATGCGCGGCAGGAGCCGCGCTCGCATTCAGCCGTTCGCATAGGAAAGCATTTATAATGCTTTCCTATGTACGCTTGCGTGCTCTCACTGTGATTTTCACAGTGAGAAGCACGCAAGCGCCTCTAGCGGCTGTCAATGAGACAGCCACTAGAGGATTTGGAGGCTGGATTAACCCTCATTATAAACATAGCAGTTTCTCTGAAACTGCTATGTTTATAAAAAAAAGGGTTAATCCTAGAGGTACCTGGCACCCAGACCACTTCATTAAGCTGAAGTCGTCTGGGTGCCTAGAGTGGTCCTTTAAGGACGCTGGACGGAAAGCAGTTTCACTGATTCAGCCTATGTGATCGCACTGAGTCAGAGCGATTACATGTGCTCCAGTGAAACCTGATCTGTCTCCCTGCAGCTCCTTGTGAGCTGTGAAGTGCAGAAAGACAGATCAGTGCTGATCTGTGTCTCTCTGTAAAAAAAAAAAAAAAATCCCTTATCCCTTTCAAGTAAACTTTTACCCCTTCCCTGCCCTTTGATCACTGTCTGCAGTGATCAAAATACAGATAACCGTATTTCACTGTGATCTGATTTTTTTTCTTTTGACTCCTCATGGGTTAAATTTATTTAGTTAGTTACTTAATCCCTTAAGGACACATGACTTGTGTGACATGTCTTGATTCCCTTTTTATTCCATAAGTTTGGTCCTTAAGGGGTTAAATATTTGTAATTGGAAATTGGGGGATTTGCTGTTAGGCTAGTTAGGGGTTAACAGTTTAAAAAATATATATTTGTTTTTAAAAAAGTTGTTTAAATGCTAAAAAAAAAACGTTGAAAAAGTAAAAAAAATGTTTTAAAAAAAGGAACAAAATGCGTATTACCTCTACAGGCTAGTAGAGGGTACAGGCTAGTGAAAAAATGATACCACGCTAAGGTTTAAAATATGCCTTTTGAAACACTTTGGGGTTTCTTTTTTTTTTTAGGAATTGGTATGTCTTTGTGAAGTAATTGGGAAAACACAACCTACTAAAAAAAAGTCCAAAGTGGGGCATGGTAAAGGTACATACGGGGGTATTGTTGTACTCAGATGACATAGCTGAGCAACATATGATATATTATACTGCTGTAGCACACATAAGGTTTGCAAAATATATTACAAACTCATTGTGTGTGTCAAAAAGGCATAACAAATGCTTATTACCACTACACTTGGTACAAACTAGCGGAAAAATTATTTCACGCTAAGGTTCAAAATATGCAATTTGAAATACCCTCGGGTGTCTTTTTTAAGAAATGGCATGCCTTTATGAGGTAGTTGGAATAATTACCTACTAAAATGAACTCCAAAGTGGGGTAACGACACAGTGTAAAAATTCAAAGTTTAAAAAAAACCCTGCAATGGCTGTGTCTGAAATGTGCCCCTTCAACGTCCATATATACCTGGCAAAGGTACATACGGGGGTATTTCTGTACTCAGGCAACATATGAAGTATTATAAAGCCGTAGCACACATAAGGACTGTTTTTCTTATCTCCCCATTTTGTCACTGGACCAGTTTGAAATTCCCCTGATATATACAACTATCTGTCCCTGTTTTTACTAAAACACTTAAAGTCTGTTGAAGTTTACAATAAATACAGCAGGATAGACCCTTTTCTTGACTGGGTTTTGGCATGTTAAGGCAGATGGATTTTTGTGAGGGTCTTCGATTGTGACTATGCATATGGTCTCTATCATTTCTGTTTTCTGACCATGTTTTGCTTTAGAAATGTAGAATGTGACGGCAGATAAGAACCATTCGGCCTATCTAGTCTGCCCATGTGCATGATTGCTGAATCTGCGGGGGTTACTCTTCGTGTTGGGCGTTTCTTCTATTGGTAATTTGTGAAAGGCCTGCAGTGGTAATTTAGCTAAGTTATCAAATGCAAATCCAATCTCCCCGGGTAGCCGTGTACTATATCGCAGAATGGTACATGCCTTGTAATATTCTTTTGGAATCCTAAACTGCTACAGAAAGTGGTCTAATAATGGTTCACATGTTTAGAAGCTAGAGGTGAGGATTTGTATACATTCCATTGCAAAAAGTTACTTTTTTACTACAGCTAAAATCTAGGGTTAGAGTCCACTTGGCAAAGTCCATACTGTCCAATGTTGAATAGCATGTTCAGTGGGGGTGGGGTGGTGGGCTTCACTGCAACAAATGCATGCAAATTTGGTTTGACAAAGGATTTTTTCCTGTTGAAAGAAGAGACTGTACAAAAGTGTGTTGCCATGGTGTCCATGAAGACAAAGCTCCAAGTGGAAGATTTAAGGAATTTATGTGAAGCAAAACCTTTTTGTAATGTGAAGCGCATTACAAATTAAATCCACTTGAATTCATTTAGATGAACAGATATTTGGAGAGAAGTTACAAATATATAACTGAGACAAAAACAAATCACCAAAGCATAAACCATTATTTTGAGGCATATCTTTACCAGTTCTAAAACTTGGGAATGTGCCTTGTGGTTTTTTTTTTTGTTTTTGTTTTTTTGCAAAAAGTAGTATTGGAACATTTTTCTAATACTTCAGGTATGGTAGACAGTGAGATGGCCCTTAACCCCTTAAGGACACATGACATGTCTGACACGTCATGATTCCCTTTTATTCCAGAAGTTTGGTCCTTAAGGGGTTAAAGGGACACTCCAGGCACCCAGACCACTTCTGCCCATTGTAGTGGTCTGGGTGCCAACTCCCACTACCCTTAACCCTGCAAGTGTAATTATTGCAGTTTTTTTATAAACTGCAATAATTACCTTGCAGGGTTAACTCTTCTTGGTCCATAGCACAGAAAACCTGTGCTACAGCGTCGCTGGACGTCCTCACGCTGTGTGAGGACCTCCAGCGTTGCTCAATTCCCCATAGGAAAGCATTGAAAACCTTTTTCAATGCTTTCCTATGGAGAGCTCTAATGCCGCGCATGCGCATTAGGTCTCCGCAAGCGGGATCAGCCTTGCCCACCGGCCGACATAATGAGGAGGAGGAGGAGGAGCGACGGCGACCCGAAACCACCGCCGAGGGATATTGGCGGGGGTCTCAGGTAAGTGACTGAAGGGGTTTTCACCCCTTCAGCAACGGGGGATTGGGAGGTGGGAGGGAGAGGAGACCTGCAGTGCCAGGAAAACAGATTTTTTTTTCCTGGCACTGAAGTGTCCCTTTAAAGTGCACTGTCATGCTGTACTTTCCTTTTCCCAAGTGCTTTCTCTTCCCTTCTTCTTTCCTACTCCTTTTCTTTTTCCCCCTCTTTTTTTTTCTACTTCTAACTAACTTTTTTCTTGCTTTTCTGTGTGCATGTTAAAGGAACACTATAGTCACCTAAATTTACTTTAGCTAAATAAAGCAGTTTTAGTGTATAGATCATTCCCCTGCAATTCCACTGCTCAATTCACTGTCATTTAGGAGTTAAATCACTTTGTTTCTGTTTATGCAGCCCTAGCCACACCTCCCCTGGCTATGATTGACGGAGCCTGCATGAAAAAAAACAACTGGTTTCACTTTCAAACAGATGTAATTTACCTTAAATAATTGTATCTCAATCTCTAAATTGAACTTCAATCACATAAAGGAGGCTCTTGCAGGGTCTAGCAAGCTATTAACATAGCAGGGGATAAGAAAATCTTAATTAAACAGAACAAAAAAAAAAAAGCCTAAATAGGGCTCTTTACAGGAAGTGTTTATGGAAGGCTGTGCAAGTCACATGCAGGGAGGTGTGACTAGGGTTCATAATCAAAGGGATTTAACTCCTAAATGGCAGAGGATTGAGCAGTGAGGCTGCAGGGGCATGTTCTATACACCAAAACTGCTTCATTAAGCTAAAGTTGTTCAGGTGACTATAGTGTCCCTTTAAGTAAACTACACTTGTTGTGTCTAGGAAATCTTTCCCAGAATACTCACATTTCCTCTGTATTGTCGCATTGCATCCTTTCACCCTTTCCAAATGTCCTGTATAGTGGGAATTTGGCAGCGCAAGGTAGTGTGGGCAGATGAAGACAATGCAGTAAACATTATTTCCAGGAAAAATAAGTTGACGACACTTGGAAATAGATCTGGAGAAGAAATAAGTCAATAAAAAAAAAAAAAAAAAGATGAAATGGTGGACCTAGATAAATTTTGTGGGTAATTGGAGAGACCAGGTGTAGAGGATTCGGGAGAGAGATTAAAAAAGAAAAATGGATGCAGCCATGACAATGGCACTTTAAGGTCTGCAGTATTTTACATGGTTGCTGACAATTTTGGCCGAAAATGGGTCAAATCTGCTGAAAATTACACGTGCAGTCCAGCAGTCTGTCTAGGTGCACGTGGAGGCTGATGTTAGGAGTGAACCAGACCGCGGCTGCTTTCAGCGGATTTAAAACAAGACACGCCTTCTACCCTGGCTGGGACCTCGCTAGCAGTGCTCCCCAGGCTGCGGCTGCAGGGGCCACATAGCACAGTGACTGGCCTGCGGGCCCCCCTGCGTGTGCTAAGGTCAGCCGCCCAGGTCGCTCATTGTTCGCTCGCTCTCTCCCAGCACTGTGGCTGGGGCTCCATGGAGGCCGCCAGACCGAGCACCTGATCGCACACAGTGACGATCCTGCTCGCCATGCCAAAACGTGAAGAACAGCAAGGGGAGGAAGAATAAGAGGGCAAACAGCAGTGGAGACGAGCAGGAGAACGGGGCCATGGCGGCCGCTGCAGGAAGGACTGCGGCCGCACACCTCTGCGCAGGAGCCGTAGCCACAAGCTCTGCAACATGACAGTGTGCTTGGCCGCACCATCTGCAGACATCGAGAACGGTAAGATCCGCCTGCATTGACTGAGAGCCACTGACTGCCCCGGGAACAGCTCTCTGGCTGGATGGAGAGCACAGTCCTATGGGGGGCACAGCCTCAGCAGGATTGGCTAGCATCAGTCTCAGCAGGAACTTACTGAGCTGTCAATCAAGCTTGTTTGATGACATATAAATACTTACTATTATTTAAATAATTTGGATTAAAAAAGTTGTTTTCGGCTAAGGGCATCCTGAATTTTCGGTTTTGGCCTAGAATTTCCATTTCGGTGCAACCCTACACTTCACCCATAATACTTCAATGTAATGAAGTTCTATGGGTGCCTATAGTGTCCCTTTAAATCTTTTGCATTCTTGAGCTGCTAATGTTTTGTTTCCTGTTGGATTTGGATATATGTGAGTAATTTTATACAATGGAGATAAGCAGATCGTGAGCAGCAGAGCTAACCATCATTTTTTTTAATATGCAACAAAAAGTTTATGAATTTTCAGCCACCTTTCTGACAGTAAAGAGTTGCCTTTCCCTTCTCTTTTTCCTGGTACTCAAACAGGGTTATTAACTGAAATGAAAATTCAAAGTGCATTCTACATTTACAGGTCCACTATAGTGCCAGGAAAACAAAATAGGTTTCCTGGCACCAGGGCCGCCACCAGAAATTTGGGGGCCCCTGACAAAGCACAAGGTCTGGGCCCCCCGGCCCGCCCCATCCCCCCAGGCCCGCCCCATCCCCCCAGGCCCGCCCATGAGTCCGCCCACAGGACTCTTACCTAGTCCGCAGACAATGATGCAGGACTGAATGTGGTGTGTATAGTGGAAGTGAATTAGAATGTGTGTAATGGATGTAGTGTTTGTGTGTATTAGATACTGTTTGTGCAGTGAATGCAGAGTGTGTGTTTGTGTAGCGGATGCAGTGTGTGTGGTGGATGTAGTGTGTTTGTGTAATGGATGTCGTTTTTGTGTGTACTAGATGCAATGTGTTTAGTGGATGTAGTGTGTGTTTTAGACGCAGTGTCTCTGTATAGTGAATGCAGAATGTTTAAATGTGTGGTGGATGTAGTGCGTGTACTGTGAATACAGGATGTTTGTGTAGTGGATGCTGTGTGTATAGTTTTTTTTTTATATATATAAATCTTTATTTTCCTTTTTTAAAAAGTTTCATTCAAGTACAGATACAGTTTTCAACTATAAATTTTAAACACAGTACAAAAGATTACTTTACAATAATAATAATAATTATAATTAACAATAGGGCCGTGTTTCTAATAGACATCTACCAATATTCTACTGTATCTACAGCCATATAAACATACCATACATCTTAACCATACATCCCGTTCTCTCTACTGCCTACTAGCTATCTATGTGAGGGGGGGGGGGGGGGGTTAAATTTTATAGTTAATAAATCTAACCCAAGGGGCCCAGACTTCATTATATTTTTCTCTAGATATCTTGTTTAGGGCTATCCCAGTTTCCATGCTGCGTTGGTAATCAATCTGCGTACATATATCCTGCCAATTTAACGCACCCATATTTCTCCAATTTCTGGCCATAACTATTTTTATTGCCATACAGATGTGAATCATAAGAATTTTTAGTTTTATGTTGCTTTTTGGTAAATCTAAATGAAACAAAAACATTTGAGGCGTGATCTCAGTCCGAACCTCGAACATAAAGTCTACCAATTCCGCTAGGATTAGTTTCATAGGTTTCTGCTCCTCACAGTCCCACCAGATGTGGGAGAATGAACCTAACTCCCTACCACATCTCCAACAGTCTGGTAAGAGTGTGGGTTGAAATCTATGAAGGCGAGTAGGCACCAGGTACCAACGGTATACTAGTTTGAAGTACACTTCCTGTATGTTCACCCCGTGTATATATCTTTTTACTGCTTGTAAGCCCAACAGCCAGTCCTCCACCGAGGATGAAAAATGAAGTTCTTGCTCCCATTTATTCATTGCTGGCGCTTTATCTATTTGCCTTTGACTTCTTACGAATTGATTATATCTGGAAGCTATTTTTTTTTTATAATGAAATTCTACAAACTGGTCCATTAGGGAACTTTCCGAAAAGTCTTTTCCCATAGTAAAGGATTTTATTCTTAAATAGTTAAAAATTTCCTTCGAAGGGAGGTTATATTTGGATTGTAATATTGGAAATGGCAACATTTTATTATTATTTAAAAGTTCCGCTATTCTTACTACTCCACCAATTTCCCATTCTTGGATATTTATATCCTTTATATAAAGTTTTAAGGTTGTTAATGGGGCATTTAGTGATATGTGTTTTGTTCCGTATTTCTTTTTCAAGTGCTTAACGATATAAATCATTGTATTATTCATCGGATTGCTAGATCTTATATTTTTTAGAAATTCACTATCGCACCACCACAGCGATAGAGGTTCAATGTCACCGAGATCTGATTTTTCAATATCTAACCAATTTGGTCTAGCCATTGTAAAATTGTCGCACTTAATTAGGTGTGCTACCATGTTGTTCATATATAATTTCTGTATGTCTGGGAAACAAATCCCCCCCCTTCTTTCCAGTCTCTCTGTAGTATTTCCAATGAGACTCTAGGTCTCCTATCTTGCCAAATATAATTTGATAATTGCCTTTTGAAGACCGCGTATCGTCTGGCATGACACCCTCAGCGGGAGATTACTAAATAAAAATGTCAACTTAGGAAGGAGATATAAATTTACTGCTTCAATCCTACCCAACCAAGAAAGTTCCAATCCCTGCCAGTTTTTTAAGATGTTCCTAAAGTGGATGGCAATATCAGTATAATTGAGTTCTCCAGTTTCTTTATAATCTAGAGAAAGTTTTACCCCTAAGTATTTTATGTTTCTTGCTTCCCAATCGCATTTAAAATCTTTTTTGAGTTTGTCTACACCTGATCCACTTAGGCCTTTTATCAGGATTTGTGTTTTCTTTATATTTATTTTATAACCTGAGTGTATACCAAACACGTTAATAAGCCGAAATACGGCTGGGATAGATCTAATAGGATCTGCAAGGGTCAGTAGAACATCATCTGCATATAATGCAATTTTATTCTCCATCTTATTTACTTTTAGCCCGCTGATGTCTTCGTTCTGTCTAATCGCGGCTGCCAACGGTTCTATGGAAAGAATATATAACAGGGGTGCCAGAGGGCATCCCTGTCGCGTCCCATTTCTAATAGGGAACCAATTTGATTGAAACATGTATCCTGATACTTTAGCTTGAGGATCCTTATATAGCGCCATTGTGCACTCCTTAAAGAAACCCTCGATGCCGAAGGCCCTCAGTACTTCCTCCATGTACTTCCAGTTAACCCGATCAAAGGCCTTCTCGGCATCGAGGGTAACCACAGCAAAAGGAGACAAACTTTGATCTGCATGATATAGGACATTCAGTAGTTTCCTAATGTTATCAGATGTGCCCCTACCCTCTACAAATCCGCTCTGATCTATATGTACAATATTGGGTATGATTAGTTTTAGTCTATCGGCCAAAATTCTAGAGTATACTTTGATATCCAAATTGATAAGAGAAATTGGTCTATAGTTTGAAGTGTACGTAGTCCTTGTCTATCTTAGGGATTGGTTTTATGGAGGCCTGGAGTAATTCCGTTGGGATGGCTTTATGATTAGCAAAATCTTCAAATGTTCTTAATATATATGGAGAGATTATATCACTTAATTTTTTATAGAAGATTGAAGAGAAGCCATCTGGGCCTGGTGCTTTACCTGCTGTTAGTGCTTTAATGGTATTACTAATCTCCTGAATAGAAAAAGGGGCATTTAGTTGGCTCAATTTCTCCACAGATATTGTTGGTAAGCTCAGTTTATCCAGAAACTGTTTTGTTTCGCCCTCAGCTGGCTCATTACATTTTATATTGTATAGGCCATGGGTCGTCAACCTGGTCCCTACCGCCCACTAGTGGGCGTTTCAGGATTCCAGGTGGGCGGTAGGGATTTCGGCGGCTAAATCCTCAGATTGAGAGAGTTGGTGGCTGGGCTGACAGCCCTAATGATCATTCTGATTAATCCTTCCCTCGGACTGTGCCAGCCTGTCAGTTCGAGGGGAGGAAGGAGGGAGGAGCTGGAAGCTGGTGTGGCTGCCAGCAGCTGCAGGGAGACCTGTCAGTTTCCCTGCACACTCCAAAATAATTGCGGCCGCATGCCCCGCCTCCAACAGAAGCTCCGCCTCCCGCAAACAAGCTCCGCCCCCACACAAGTTTCTGGAGACCTGCCACCGGACCAAGAGGACACTGAAAGGTAGTTACCTTTTTCAGCCCCCCACCCACCATTCAAACGCCCCCCACCTCACAGACAGTCCCTCTATCCACTATACTGCCCCCCTACCCACCTCACAGCCCCCTACCCACTAAAGAGCCCCCCTACCCACTATAGAGCCCCCCTACCCACCTCACTGCCCCCTATCCACTATAGAGCCCCTCTACCCACCTCACAGCCCCCCTACCCACCTCACTGCCCCCCCTACCCACTATACAGCCCCCCATCCACCTCAGAGCCCCCTACCCACTATACAGCCCCCCTACCCACTATACAGCTCCCCTACCCACTATACAGCCCCCCTACCCACTATAGAGCCCCCCTACCCACCTCACTGCCCCTACCCACTATACTACCCCCCTACCCACTATACTGCCCCCCTACCCACCTCACTGCCACTACCCACCTCACTGCCCCCTACCCACTATACAGCCACCCTACTCACTATACAGCCCCCCTATTCACCTCAGGGTCCCCTACCCACTATAGAGCCCCCCCCTACCCACCTCACAGCCCCCCTACCCTCCATAGAGCCCCCCTACCCACTATACAGCCCCCCTACTCCCCTACCCACTATACTACCCCCTACCAACCTCACAGTCCCCCTACCCACTATACAGCCCCACTATTCACCTCACAGTCCCCCTACCCACTATACAGCCCCCTATCCACCTCACAGTCCCCCTACCCACTATACAGCTCCTCTACCCACTATACTGCCCCCTACCCACCTCACAGCTCCCCTACCCACTATACTGCCCCCATACCCACCTCACTACTCCCATACCCACTACACTGCCCCCCTACCCCCTATACTGCCCCCTTACCCACCTCACAGCCCCTAACCACTATACAGCCCCCCTATTCACCTCACAGTCCCCTACCCACTATACAGCCCCCCTACCCACTATAGAGCCCCCCTACCCACCTCACAGCTCCCCTACCCACCTCACAGCTCCCCTACCCACTATACAGCTCCCCTACTCACTATACAGCCCCCCTATTCACCTCAGGGTCCCCTACCCACTATAAAGCCCCCTACCCACTATAGAGCCCCCTAGCCACCTCACAGCCCCCCCTACTCCCCTACCCACTATACTACCCCTACCCACCTCAGTCCCCCTACCCACTATACAGCCCCCCTATTCACCTCACAGTCCCCCTACCCACTATACAGCCTCCCTACCCACCTCACAGTCCCCCTACCCACTATACAGCTCCTCTACCCACTATACTGCCCCCCTACCCACCTCACAGCTCCCCTACCCACTATACTGCCCCCTACCCACCTCACAGCCCCTAACCACTATACAGCCCCCCTATTCACCTCACAGTCTCCCTACCCACTATACAGCTCCCTACCCACTATAGAGTCCCCCTACCCACTATAGAGCCCCCTACCCTGGGCAGACTAGATGGGCCGAATGGTTCTTATCTGCCGTCACATTCTATGTTTCTTTGTTTCTATGTTACCCACCTCACAGCTCCCCTACCCACTATACAGCTCCCCTACCCACTATACAGCCCCCTACCCACCTCACAGCCCCCCTACCCACTATACAGCCCCCTACCCACCTCACAGCCCCCCTACCCACTATACAGCCCCTTACCCACCTCACAGCCCCCTACCCACTATAGAGCCCCCTACCCACTATAGAGCCCCCTACCCACTATAGAGCCCCCTACCCACTATACAGCCCCCTACCCACTATACTGCCCCCCTACCTACCTCACAGTCCCCCTATTCACCTCACAGTCTCCCTACCCACTATACAGCCGCCCTATCCACCTCACAGTCCCCCTATCCACCTCACAGTCCCCCTATCCACCTCACAGTCCCCCTATCCACCTCACAGTCCCCCTATCCACCTCACAGTCCCCCTACCTACTATACAGCCCCCCTACCCACCTCACAGTCCCCCTACCCACCTCACAGACCCCGTACCCACCTCACAGCCCCTCTACCCACTATACGGCCCCCCTACCCACCTCACAGCCCCCATACCAACTCACAGTCCCCCTACCCACCATACAGAACCCCTACCCACCATACAGCCCTCTTACCCAGCTTACAGAACACCTACCCACCTCACAGCCCCCCATCCACCTTACGAAAATCGAACCAGATAATATTTAGTCTCGCAGTATCAACCTCAAGGACCTCATTAATCACTAGTAAAGGTAATTTCAATTTACTTTATTGTTTTCTCATTAAACTTAAAGTTAAAAACATAATTAACATGGATAAAGTAGAAATAAAAAGATAAATGTATGTAAATTTATTTTATTTCTGAAAACACCCTCCTTTCTAAAACATATTCCGCACTTGCGCGAAAACTGGTGGGCGGTAAGGAAATTTTTCCATCAAGAAAGATGCATTAGTGGGCGGTAGGTAGAAAAAGGTTGACTACCCCTGGTATAGGCTATTATAATAGTCTTCAAATGCTTTAGCTATTTGGGTTGGAGAAAACATTTTTTTACTTCCAACTGTTATATAGTTTATAGATTGAAGTTTATTTTTATTTTTTAGTTTATTTGAAAGACTTTTCCCTGTTTTATTATTTCCATAGTACCATCTCTGTTTTAGAATTAGCATAGCTTTGTTAATCTTTTCTTGAGTTCTTACTAATATTTTTCCCCTAATCTCTTTAATATCCTCCAAAATTTTATAATCCATGGTAAGTTTATGTAGGCGTTCTTGTTTTGCCAGATCAATATAAAGCTTGTTGAGCTCTTTTCCTTTCTTTTTTTTTTTTATAATAGCGCCCATTTTTATGAGGCATCCTCTCATATATGATTTAAAAGTACACCATAACATGGCGTTGGAGACATCCCCTGTATCGTTAAGTTAAAAAAATTCTCTAGTCTGAGTGCGCAGTTCTTCTACATTAGTTTCTGATTTTAGTAGATTTTCATTAAGTCTCCATTTGTCTCTACATTTATATTCAGGATTATTTTTTATGACTAAACTTACAGGTGCATGGTCGGACCATGTTATAGGTCCAATTGTCACCTTCTTAACTCGCCCCAAAATGTCAGGTTTTACCAAAAAATAATCAATTCTAGTGTATGTCTGATGAACATTTGAAAAAAACGTGTAGTCTCTCGCTTCTGGATTAGACGTTCTCCAGGCATCATATAAACAATTTTTTGCTAAGATAGTCTGCATCATTGATAGGCCCGTTCTTTGCTTGCCGTCTTTGTGAACGGACTTGATTCTATTCCTATCTATTTTATCATCAATGATGCAGTTAAAGTCCCCCCCGACCCCCGATGATTAGGCTACCAGACGATACGCGGTCAATCTTTTGCATCAAATTTCCCAAAAATCTGTATGGGGATTGATTTGGAGCATAAACATTTACTAAAGTATACAAAATATCATTAATTCGAACTATCACTATAAGAAACCTGCCACCAGGGTCAGTCTCCTCATAGATCAGCTCATATTTTAAGCTACCTGAAAAAAAAATTGCCACCCCTCTTTTCTTGTTCTTTCCCACCAAATTAGATCTATGGACCACTGGGAATTTTTTGTAGTTCCATAGTTTAGGCGTTGAGTTAGACCAGTGTGTTTCTTGAACGAAACCGATATCTGTTTTACTGCCAATCAATAATTTATACAAGTAGCCTCTTTTCTGACCTGAATTTAAGCCCCTCGTGTTTATAGATAGTATGTTTAATGACATACTACCGCAGCTCACCCCACACCATCATCCCCTCAGATAGCGTCCAACACTCAGATCCATTCATACTTTCGCCAGTCGGTCCTATATATTTGGACCTCCTGGTGAAACTCCAACTTTCTATTACCACGTTCAATCCATAATATGAAGTTCTGTGTTCAGTCTTCATATTTGACCCTGCTGCCGTCGCAGGACCCTGGACCAGGATAGTAGGCATTTTGTTTTTTATTATACTCCCTCTATCCTTCAAATGATTCTGCCCTTCTTTTCCCTTTTTCTTGCAAATCCTATTTCTAAAGGCGTAACGATGTTCTTTCCCTTTATCCTACCACAAGATCTATCTGCTAAGTCCCCCTTCTACTAACTTTTATTTTATCTGGGGCAATTCTATCCTCCTATTTTTATCTTCTAATACTCCCTTTCCCTAGCCCTTGGTTATGGTCTCCCTTCTCCTCCCTTTATGTGATTATAAGCTTGTGGTTATTGTGAAATTCACTTCATTCGTTTCATTCAAATACTTTAAATAATGTGTCAATAAGTGTAACATATGCTTTATACTAATTTTCCCTATACATTGTTCTATATGTGAATCTATAATTGTTGCTCTATATGTGAATCTATAATTATATTCATTACATACGTGTGTGGGTAGCACCTGTGCCATTCCTAAAACAGTTTAACACCTTTTCTACCCGTACCAAAAAATCTTGTAAATTATTTCTAGATTTGTAAGTGTTATAAACTTCTTTTCATTCACTTCATACTACTAAGTTAATTTATCTGTATATTATATTATAGTGATTACCCCTCTATCAATTTTACCATTTCTATACATTTCTGTATGTGAGAAAAAAAAAAAAAAAAGGGGGAGGAGTTCGGTTTGACTAAGGGATAAGTTTCAAACTTGTCATCTTCTGCTTTAGTGCCAAGTTGTCTCTGAAGATATATGATTTATCTTTAAAGAAGACCATAATTGCCGTCGGGAACAGCCACTTGTATCTGATCTCCTTATTCCTGAGGATAACTGTTTCTTCGGAAAAAGTTCTTCTTGTTTGTCTTGTCTTTTGAGATAAGTCCTGATAGACTTTTAAATGTCTCCATTCTTCCGTGTCAGGGATCCCATTCCTTATCTTCTGCATTATTTGGTTTTTCATCCAAAAACTAGAGAAGCAAATCATAACATCTCTTGGATAGGATTTATCGGTTCCATTTGGTCTAGCCAGTCTGTGGAATCTTTCGAAGGTCTCAGGGCCCAGCGTCTGTCTGGATAGTATTTTTGAAAAAAAACTGTTCAAGTACAAATATAAATCTTCTTGTAAGATTGATTCCGGTATGCCTCTGACTCTTACGTTGTTTCTCCTGGAGCGGTCCTCTAGTTCGGTCAGCTTGGTCTCAGTATCCTGCAATCTCTTCTCTAGCTGTATATTAGATATTTTAATTTGTTCATATTCCTCTTGTACTTTTTGTAATATGATTGCCTGATTTGAGAATTTCTCAAAGAGGATGGCGATTTCCGATCTAATATCTTTAGCGTTATTTTCAATGTCCATTTGGATCTTTTTATGTAGATTGTCCAGCATTTGGGTTAAGAGTTGTTGCGTCAATCCCTGTGGGTTTTTTGACAGGTGTGGTAAATCGTCCTCCGATATATTGGATAATTGATGTGCAGAAAGCTGAACATTTTCTAGAGGCAGAGATTTTCGTTGCCTCTCTGGTTCTGTGCAAACAGCTTTAGGTGAATAAAATGCACCAATCGTTGCCTTCTTTTTCTCCATATTTTTGGCTCTCTCTTTTTTAGTAGCCATACGTATTTCTAGCGCTCCTAGGATGTGAACTTTAAACTTTGTACTCCACTAGTGATGGCTGTGGGGTTTAAATCACTTTTAAGTCACTTTTAGGTCACTTTGTCACTTTCGACCTGTTATCTCCCAGTTCTCTCCTTTTCCTCTTCACTGTATTAAACGCTAGATTACACTCCACTAAGGATGACTGTGTGATTTAAATTGCTTTATCACATTTAACCCAGTTGTCTCCTTTCCTCTTCGCTGCAACACCAGACAACTGTCTCTTTAAAGTAACTCTTGTTTGTCAAATATAAAAAAGAGATCAGTGGATAGTAGAAGTGTGTGTATATATATATATATATATATATATATATATATATATATATATTTTTTTTATTTTTTTATTTTTTTTTATACACACAAAATGTATTTTATGCCCGCTGGGACCACTTTCCTTCCCACCCTATCACTGCCAGAATCAATCTTCTATTTGTAAACGTAAATACCTTCAGACTGGAGATTTATATGTACTTATCAGCCCAAATCAAGCTCAGCGTCTTCTCTTCCTCAGTATATCAGCAGCCCCCAAGATCTCTTGTTTGTCGGATAGTTAGTCGGAATCAGTGTCAGATAAATGCCTCCATGTATCTACTTTGTAACTTTGTAGACACTTTGCAGCAGCTGCTCAGCCGGTTATCCTGCTCGTGGGAATCAATGCCTCAATGTGTCAACTTGTAACATTGTAGCAGATTTGTATCAGCTGCTCAGCCGCTTATCTTACTCGTGGAAGTCAGGGCAGATATCGGATAAATACCTCTGTATATCGGCTTGTATCTTAATAGCGGCTTTTGTGGCAGCTATTCAGCCGCTTCTCCTGCTCGTGCCTCGCTGATTAAAAGTTTCAGCGCCGTTCCGCCTGGCGTCCTCGCTGCCTCGTTTGCTTCACCTGCATACTTGCCCCACTTCCTGGTCCATGGAGACGCGTGGTCCTGCCGCTTACGTGCACACCAACGTCACATACCGCCCACCATCACGCTCCGATGCTGTGTGTATAGTTAATGCAGAGTGTGTGTCAGTGTAGTGAATGCAGAGTGTGTGTCAGTGTAGTGAATGCAGAGTGTGTGTCAGTGTAGTGAATGCAGAGTGTGTGTCAGTGTAGTGAATGCAGAGTGTGTGTCAGTGTAGTGAATGCAGAGTGTGTGTCAGTGTAGTGAATGCAGAGTGTGTGTGTCAGTGTAGTGAATGCAGAGTGTGTGTGTCAGTGTAGTGAATGCAGAGTGTGTGTGTCAGTGTAGTGAATGCAGAGTGTGTGTGTCAGTGTAGTGAATGCAGAGTGTGTCAGTGTAGTGAATGCAGAGTGTGTGTCAGTGTAGTGAATGCAGAGTGTGTGTCAGTGTAGTGAATGCAGAGTGTGTGTCAGTGTAGTGAATGCAGAGTGTGTGTCAGTGTAGTGAATGCAGAGTGTGTGTGTCAGTGTAGTGAATGCAGAGTGTGTGTGTGTCGGTGTAGTGAATGCAGAGTGTGTGTGTGTCGGTGTAGTGAATGCAGAGTGTGTGTGTGTCGGTGTAGTGAATGCAGAGTGTGTGTGTGTCGGTGTAGTGAATGCAGAGTGTGTGTGTCGGTGTAGTGAATGCAGAGTGTGTGTGTCGGTGTAGTGAATGCAGAGTGTGTGTGTCGGTGTAGTGAATGCAGAGTGTGTGTGTCGGTGTAGTGAATGCAGAGTGTGTGTGTCGGTGTAGTGAATGCAGAGTGTGTGTGTCGGTGTAGTGAATGCAGAGTGTGTGTGTCGGTGTAGTGAATGCAGAGTGTGTGTGTCGGTGTAGTGAATGCAGAGTGTGTGTGTCGGTGTAGCGAATGCAGAGTGTGTGTGTCGGTGTAGCGAATGCAGAGTGTGTGTGTCGGTGTAGCGAATGCAGAGTGTGTGTGTCGGTGTAGCGAATGCAGAGTGTGTGTGTCGGTGTAGCGAATGCAGAGTGTGTGTGTCGGTGTAGCGAATGCAGAGTGTGTGTGTCGGTGTAGCGAATGCAGAGTGTGTGTGTCGGTGTAGCGAATGCAGAGTGTGTGTGTCGGTGTAGCGAATGCAGAGTGTGTGTGTCGGTGTAGCGAATGCAGAGTGTGTGTGTCGGTGTAGCGAATGCAGAGTGTGTGTGTCGGTGTAGCGAATGCAGAGTGTGTGTGTCGGTGTAGCGGATGCAGAGTGTGTGTGTCGGTGTAGCGGATGCAGAGTGTGTGTGTCGGTGTAGCGGATGCAGAGTGTGTGTGTCGGTGTAGCGGATGCAGAGTGTGTGTGTCGGTGTAGCGGATGCAGAGTGTGTGTGTCGGTGTAGCGGATGCAGAGTGTGTGTGTCGGTGTAGCGGATGCAGAGTGTGTGTGTCGGTGTAGCGGATGCAGAGTGTGTGTGTCGGTGTAGCGGATGCAGAGTGTGTGTGTCGGTGTAGCGGATGCAGAGTGTGTGTGTCGGTGTAGCGGATGCAGAGTGTGTGTGTCGGTGTAGCGGATGCAGAGTGTGTGTGTCGGTGTAGCGGATGCAGAGTGTGTGTGTCGGTGTAGCGGATGCAGAGTGTGTGTGTCGGTGTAGCGGATGCAGAGTGTGTGTGTCGGTGTAGCGGATGCAGAGTGTGTGTGTCGGTGTAGCGGATGCAGAGTGTGTGTGTCGGTGTAGCGGATGCAGAGTGTGTGTGTCGGTGTAGCGGATGCAGAGTGTGTGTGTCGGTGTAGCGGATGCAGAGTGTGTGTGTGTCGGTGTAGCGGATGCAGAGTGTGTGTGTGTCGGTGTAGCGGATGCAGAGTGTGTGTGTGTCGGTGTAGCGGATGCAGAGTGTGTGTGTGTCGGTGTAGCGGATGCAGAGTGTGTGTGTGTCGGTGTAGCGGATGCAGAGTGTGTGTGTGTCGGTGTAGCGGATGCAGAGTGTGTGTGTGTCGGTGTAGCGGATGCAGAGTGTGTGTGTGTCGGTGTAGCGGATGCAGAGTGTGTGTGTGTCGGTGTAGCGGATGCAGAGTGTGTGTGTGTCGGTGTAGCGGATGCAGAGTGTGTGTGTGTCGGTGTAGCGGATGCAGAGTGTGTGTGTGTCGGTGTAGCGGATGCAGAGTGTGTGTGTGTCGGTGTAGCGGATGCAGAGTGTGTGTGTGTCGGTGTAGCGGATGCAGAGTGTGTGTGTGTCGGTGTAGCGGATGCAGAGTGTGTGTGTGTCGGTGTAGCGGATGCAGAGTGTGTGTGTGTCGTTGTAGCGGATGCAGAGTGTGTGTGTGTCGTTGTAGCGGATGCAGAGTGTGTGTGTGTCGTTGTAGCGGATGCAGAGTGTGTGTGTGTCGGTGTAGCGGATGCAGAGTGTGTGTGTGTCGGTGTAGCGGATGCAGAGTGTGTGTGTGTCGGTGTAGCGGATGCAGAGTGTGTGTGTGTCGGTGTAGCGGATGCAGAGTGTGTGTGTGTCGGTGTAGCGGATGCAGAGTGTGTGTGTGTCGGTGTAGCGGATGCAGAGTGTGTGTGTGTCGGTGTAGCGGATGCAGAGTGTGTGTGTGTCGGTGTAGCGGATGCAGAGTGTGTGTGTGTCGGTGTAGCGGATGCAGAGTGTGTGTGTGTCGGTGTAGCGGATGCAGAGTGTGTGTGTGTCGGTGTAGCGGATGCAGAGTGTGTGTGTGTCGGTGTAGCGGATGCAGAGTGTGTGTGTGTCGGTGTAGCGGATGCAGAGTGTGTGTGTGTCGGTGTAGCGGATGCAGAGTGTGTGTGTGTCGGTGTAGCGGATGCAGAGTGTGTGTGTGTCGGTGTAGCGGATGCAGAGTGTGTGTGTGTCGGTGTAGCGGATGCAGAGTGTGTGTGTGTCGGTGTAGCGGATGCAGAGTGTGTGTGTGTCGGTGTAGCGGATGCAGAGTGTGTGTGTGTCGGTGTAGCGGATGCAGAGTGTGTGTGTGTCGGTGTAGCGGATGCAGAGTGTGTGTGTGTCGGTGTAGCGGATGCAGAGTGTGTGTGTGTCGGTGTAGCGGATGCAGAGTGTGTGTGTGTCGGTGTAGCGGATGCAGAGTGTGTGTCGGTGTAGCGGATGCAGAGTGTGTGTGTGTCGGTGTAGCGGATGCAGAGTGTGTGTGTGTCGGTGTAGCGGATGCAGAGTGTGTGTGTGTCGGTGTAGCGGATGCAGAGTGTGTGTGTGTCGGTGTAGCGGATGCAGAGTGTGTGTGTGTCGGTGTAGCGGATGCAGAGTGTGTGTGTGTCGGTGTAGCGGATGCAGAGTGTGTGTGTGTCGGTGTAGCGGATGCAGAGTGTGTGTGTGTCGGTGTAGCGGATGCAGAGTGTGTGTGTGTCGGTGTAGCGGATGCAGAGTGTGTGTGTGTCGGTGTAGCGGATGCAGAGTGTGTGTGTGTCGGTGTAGCGGATGCAGAGTGTGTGTGTGTCGGTGTTGAGGATGCAGAGTGTGTGTGTGTCGGTGTTGAGGATGCAGTGTGTGTGTGTGTCGGTGTAGCGGATGCAGTGTGTGTGTGTGTCGGTGTAGCGGATGCAGAGTGTGTGTGTGTCGGTGTAGCGGATGCAGAGTGTGTGTGTGTCGGTGTAGCGGATGCAGAGTGTGTGTGTGTCGGTGTAGCGGATGCAGAGTGTGTGTGTGTCGGTGTAGCGGATGCAGAGTGTGTGTGTGTCGGTGTAGCGGATGCAGAGTGTGTGTGTGTCGGTGTAGCGGATGCAGAGTGTGTGTGTGTCGGTGTAGCGGATGCAGAGTGTGTGTGTGTCGGTGTAGCGGATGCAGTGTGTGTGTGTGTCGGTGTTGAGGATGCAGTGTGTGTGTGTGTCGGTGTAGCGGATGCAGTGTGTGTGTGTGTCGGTGTTGAGGATGCAGTGTGTGTGTGTGTCGGTGTTGAGCATGCAGTGTGTGTGTGTGTCGGTGTTGAGGATGCAGTGTGTGTGTTAGTGTGGTGGGTGCAGTGGGTATGTTAGTGTAGTGGATGCAGTGTGTGTGTGTTAGTGTAGTGGATGCAGTGTGTGTTAGTTAGTGTGTTTAGTAGTGCATGTATGAATGTAATGAAAGTTATTCCCCCCTCCCTGTTTCTTACCTGGTTCAGGGGGGGGAAGATCCTTTGATCCCTGGTGGTCCGATGGCATTCTGGGGCCCCCCGGCTCCCTGTATTTGCAGAGGGGGCCCAGCGGACTGCAGAAGCACTTTCCAGCATTTGCCTGTCTCTAACTCCCGCGAGACGTGGTTTGCGCGTCGCGCGGAGCGTTGCCATGGTAACCCATGGCAACGCTCTACCGACCGCACATCTCGCGGGAGTTAGAGACAGGCAAATGCTGGAAAGTGCTCCTGCAGTCCGCTGGGCCCCCTCTGCAAATACAGGGAGCCGGGGGGCCCGCGGCTGCACATATATATAGCGATGATCGCTATATATATGTGCAGAGTGTAATTGTGGGGCCCTGGACTGCCAAAGCAGTCCGGGCCCGTGACAACCATCACGGTTGTCACCCCCTGATGGCAGCCCTGCCTGGCACTATAGGGTCTTTAGGTTCCCCCCACCCTCAGGGTCCCACTCCCAGCTACTAGAGGCTGGATTAACCCTAGTGTTTACAGCTGCAGGGTTAAAACCTGGGGAACCTGGCACCCAGACCACTTCATTGAGCTGAAGTGGTCTGGGTGCCTATAATGGTCCTTTAAGGTCAAAATAGCTGAGCTGGAAAAATTCTTTACGTCAGCTATGCTTTCATTTCAGCTACTCTGTCCTTCAAATTAAATTTCACATAACATTCTCACTTTAATAAATAACTCCCTGTAAGTTTGTCATTCTTTTGAAATGGAAATGCGTGCAAAAAAGTATTTGTGACAGTAGTCGCCATCACTGGGGAAGGAAGACGGCCCTTGCGATTGTGTGGGCCCCACCCTTCCATGTACTATAGTGCTCTATTGTATGTAAATGAGCCTGTTTGGGGCATAAGTATATGTGCTGTGTTCTTTAAAGGGAGTTGTTGTTTTAACCTTTAACAAGTGTTGTCTGGTCTGCTGATGAAAGGGTGTCCAGGGCTATAATCCTAGTAGCCTGGCCCAAGGTGTACAAGGCCCTCAGTGATTCCAGTCAAGCCTTGGATAGCTACAAGGAAGCAGCCTTGGCGAAGGTACTTGGTCGGAGCACTGGAGCTCGGTCACAGTATTGAAATCTACTATTAAAAACCCCCCACTAATTTTTATAACTCTTTAATAATTACGATCAAATTTATGATGGAATTTAAAGGGACACTATAGTTATCAAAACAACTTTAGATTAACGTGATCTAACTCCTAAGTGGCAGAGAATTGAGCATTATCTATACACTAAAACTTAATTAAAGGGACACTCCAGGCAGCTAAACAAGTAAAGTTTAAATGAAAGCTAATAAGCTTAAAATACCTGTGGTTAGTTTATTTTCTTTCAAATCTGTGTAGTTTCCTGCAATGCTGTAAAATGTTTTGCTGTTTTCAGCAGTGTAAGCCAGCCCCCTTAGCCACCCCCTCTCACATTTGAAAGAAAAGTACCTTTTGCAGCCAATGAAAATAGAGGCATGTCTCTGTTTGTAAGGGATGCTCACAACGCAGACTACAATGCAGCTAGAGCTCTCTCTGCCTGTAATGCAAGTAATAAATTTTCCTCCAGGCCCTTTCAACAAACCTCCCTACTCGCTGTTAACCCCTTCCCTGTCAGACAACCTCACTACCAGGCCCGGACTGGCCATCGTGCACACCGGGCAAATGCCCGGTGGGCCGCGGTGGCCATGGGCCAAGGCCGGCAGAGGAGGTCACAGGATCTCCCCTGCCGGTCTATGCAGGGCCGGCACTATCCGAACTCCGGCACTATCCGAGCGCCGGCCCCGCTGTATTCCATGGCGGGCCGGTGGGGAGATCAAAGATCTCCCTCACCAGCCCACATGCTGTCCAATGCGGCCGCCGGCGGGGAGAGAGAAGGAGGGAGCCAGCCTGCACGGAGAGAGGACCCGGCGGAGCTCTAACTTGCAGCTCCGCCAGGTTCCTCTCGCGAGATCCGGAGCGTTGCCATGGCAATGACCGGATCTCGCGAGAGTGAACTCTAGCCCGCAGGCTAGAGTTCACTCACCACGAGGACCACCAGGGAACACTGCCACTCTGCCTCCCAGTCGCAGGTACCAGTCCCCCCCCCCCTCCCAGGCTAAAGGTAAGAAGGGAGGGGGGGGGGGACATAATGCCTATCCCACGTACCCCTCCAGATTCACTGCATACAGCATGTTTCCAGTGTATCAGGAAACATTTTCAATCAATCCTTTCCTTCTTGTCAGAATGCTATTTGTTATGTATTTTTTCTCATTCTTGTATAATGCCCATTTTTTCAATTTCACTGAATTCTCAAACTGGAAGGTAATCGGGACGATAATCAGAGAAACAAAGACCCTCTCACACCTATCACACACAGCACTCTCACACCCATCACACACAGCCCTTTAACACACAGCACTCTCACACCTATCACACACAGCCCTTTAACACACAGCACTCTCACACCATCACACACAGCCCTTTAACCCCTTAAGGACCAAACTTCAGGAATAAAAGGGAATCATGACATGTCACACATGTCATGTGTCCTTAAGGGGTTAACACACAGCACTCTCACACCCATAACACACAGCCCTTTAACACACAGCACTCTCACACCCATCACACACAGCCCTTTAACACACTGTCACACAACACAACACTCACACACATCACACACAGCACTTTCACACAACACAGCACTCTCACATCCATCACATATAGCACTATCACACACAGCCATCTCACACCCATCACACACAACACTTTCACACAACACAGCACTCTCACACACAGCACTCTCACCCCATCACACACAACACAGCACTCTCGCACCCATCACACACAGCACTCTCGCACCCATCACACACAGCACTCTCGCACCCATCACACACAGCACTCTCGCACCCATCACACAACACAGCACTCTCGCACCCATCACACAACACAGCACCATCACACACAGCCCTCTCACACATAACACTCTCACACATAGCACTCTCACACCCATCACACACAGCCCTTTAACACACAGCACTCTCACACCCATCACACACAGCACTGTCACACAACACAACACTCTCACACACAGCACTTTCACACAACACAGCACTCTCACATCCATCACACACAGCCATCTCACACCCATCACACACAGCACTTTCACACAACACAGCACTCTCACCCCATCACACACAACACAGCACTCTCACCCCATCACACACAACACAGCACTCTCACACCCATCACACAACACAGCCCTCTCACACACAGCCCTCTCACACACAGCCCTCTCACACACAGCCCTCTCACACACAGCCCTCTCACACACAGCCCTCTCACACACAGCCCTCTCACACACAGCCCTCTCACACACAGCCCTCTCACACACAGCCCTCTCACACACAGCCCTCTCACACACAGCCCTCTCACACACAGCCCTCTCACACACAGCCCTCTCACACACAGCCCTCTCACACACAGCCCTCTCACACACAGCCCTCTCACACACAGCCCTCTCACACACAGCCCTCTCACACACAGCCCTCTCACACACAGCCCTCTCACACACAGCCCTCTCACACACAGCCCTCTCACACACAGCCCTCTCACACACAGCCCTCTCACACAGCACCCTTACACCCATCACACACAGCACCCTTACACCCATCACACACAGCACCCTTACACCCATCACACACAGCACCCTTACACCCATCACACACAGCACCCTTACACCCATCACACACAGCACCCTTACACACATCACACACAGCACCCTTACACACATCACACACAGCACCCTCACACACATCACACACAGCACCCTCACACACATCACACACAGCACCCTCACACACATCACACACAGCACCCTCACACACATCACACACAGCACCCTCACACACATCACACACAGCACCCTCACACACAGCAGCCACACACACATCACACACAGCACCCCTCAAACACAGCATCCATCACACACACATACTGCACCCTTCACATACACACTACATCCCTCACAGACACCCACTGCACCCCTCACACATACACACTGCACCAAACACACACACACACAATACTTCCGAACATATTTATAATATATATATATATATATATATTTGGTACGCGGGATTGCACCTAGGCAGTTTTGATTTTTGCTTAGAGAAATCTAGGAGGAGTGCCTTGCTGATTCATTTTTGTGTATATATATATATATATATATATATATATATATATATATATACACACAACAGCACCCCTCACGCACATACTGCACTCCTAAACACATTACGTTCCAGACACGCACTAGATCCCTTACCCAACTCTGGATCATATACACACACACTAGATCCTTTTATACACTCTGAATCCGTTATATACACACACTCACTAGATCTCCTACACATTTTGGGTCCTTCAAACACACACTAGACTCCTGTATACACACACACTGCACCACCTACACACACTACATTCTTAAAATACACACTCTGGATCCCTCATAAACACACTAGATTCATTGTAAACAAACACATAATACACCCCTAAACACACACTCTCTACAATCCCTACAAACACTACATCACCTATACACACACATATACATACACACACACACACACACACACTATAGCCTGTATGCACACACTTACTACATCCCCTATACACACATTCTCTACAGCCTCTAGCCACATATGCACTACATTACACCAAAAACACAACACGACTAAAACCGACCTTATTACACAATACCACCCCACAATCAGCTCACTCTACACACACGCAATCCCACAAGCAGGTTCCAAACACATGCACAATACTCTTTCCTTTTGTCTCCTGGTATCCATTTATAGAGACACCAGAGACAGGTTGCATGTTATTAAATTTGCTTGCACTGTGCAGAACAAATACAGGGCTTTTTTTTTCTCATGCTAGAGCTCTTTAGCAGAGTTCTGCGCATGGTCTGCCCTGGAAGAGCATTGAACCAACATGCTCACTTTGAGAGGGGGCGTGTTTGTCATTAGTGATGATGAAACACGCCCTCTCTGCCCCGCCCACTTCTTAGTGGGCCGCTGTGATTAAAAAAATGCCCGGGCCAAATTTTTCTCCCAGTCCGGCCCTGCTCACTACTCACTGTTAACACCTTCACTGCTAGCCAATCTCCCTACCCACTGTTAACTCATTCCTTGCCTGTCCCTGTCAGCCAACATCCCTACTTACTGTTAACCCCTTCCCTGCCAGTCCAACCTCTCTACCCACTGTTGACCCCTTCCCTGCCAGCCAACCTCACTACCCACTGTTGACCCCCCCCCCCCCCCTGTCAGTGAAACACAGCCAAACAGCTTCTGTCCTATCAGGAGTCTCAGTAAGACATCCGATATCTGCTAGTGCAACCCGAACTGTGATTGCAGGTGGTGAGGGACAATCCTTAATTTCCGCATTGCAGTACTTGGAGGAAGTGATCTCGGATAACTTCCTCCCAGCACTTGTGATTGAGAATCCGCACTAGAGTAGAGCTGCAAACATCAGCTCCTGCCCCTGACTTGTATCTGGTTTGCAAGGTCCACACTGAGCCCAATGGAAGCAATCCACACTAAGCCCAATGGAAGCAACCCACACTGCTACATATACACAGTACTGCAAAATAAGACTCCCTCACAACAGCCCACACAAACACAATACTTCTGACAATCTGCATACATGCACAACCCCACACGTAGCTCTCACATACAATAGCACAGGCAGTCCCACACATACACAAACTTCCAAACACAATGTAACAAATCATCCACACAATTTCACAGACTGCCCCCATGTGCAACCCACATTGATGGGTATCATACACAATACCACAAACTACTCATGAACATATACAATATAACAGCAGCACAAATACAACACTACAAAGCCACTGCAGCACCCATAAATAACACAAGCAGAATACATCGGCATGCCAAGGAATTTCTAGATCTTTTTTTGGCACAGTACTACTAAAAGATGGCCTACCCCGGTCATAGAAAATCACTGGAGCATGGCCATTGGTGAAAAGTCTTTCTGAAATACAGGAAGCAGGGAGAAAGCAAAGGGGGACATGACATGCAATCACATGAGGGGAAGAAAATCTGATCAAAGCAAAGATTAATAAAGGTACTTCTGGAGCAAAAACAAAATGTAATAACAGTAGGTTTACTGTTTGCGGAGGGGGAAGATATCCTTTAAGCTAAAGTTGTTTTGGTGGCTATAGAGTTCCTTTTAATCGTCACTTTTTAGATCATTTTCTTATATATCCCTCAAAGGTTCGATGAAAGTAGTGTCAAAGCGCAAATAAAAAATGGCTTAAAATGTGCATAGTATGGTTTTGTAACAAGTACAAGTGACTACTCACAGTGTGTTAATACGTGAATGTCTAACTCTTTGCAGTGGGATTCTGTCTGCACTGGGAAACCTTCTGGGAAACCTTCTATCCCAGAGTATAGAGAGAAGGCGCAAACCTCAGAAATCCTCGAAGGAAGTGGACTTGGTGGGGCCTCTTCGATTTGCTGTATATGGGTGAGTAATAAATTGGCAAAAGCTTCTTCTGCAATGTAAAGGCAAGTCTTTAGATTCTCCATAATGAGAAACATAAGCAAAAATTCAAAATAGTAGAGATTCACTGATGATGTTGAAATCGCGATTATTAGAGCTTACTAAACAATAGTTTGTTGCAAATATTTCCTGAATATTGCCCGAGGAAACTGTAACTGCTTCATCTCATTGACGTGATTATAGTGACTGAAGTCTCCTGGTACTGCCCTTCCATTTAGCATTAAATAGTTTTTTTTATTTCTTTTTAAAAAAATTTAATGGCTTAAATTTGGTATTAAATTCACAGTTAACATCAATGCATAGGCATTAGAAATAGTCAATCAATAATTAAATATCATTAATTAATACTGGTTAATCTGATTTAAAAAAAAAAAATACAAACTGTCACTTGCTCATATTTCCCATAGAGCAGATATCTTCACTTTACCTAACCATTGCCCAGTGGATGGAGGACATGCCATTCTATAGTTCAGAGGTATTAATGCATTAGACACGTTTATGAGATGTCTGAGTAGCCTTCCGCGGTAAATAAAGGGTTCAAAATCCTTACTGCGCCTCCTCTGACGTCCTAAAACTGAAGGTGATCCCTAGCAAGATGAGCCTGGGAGCACCAAAAAGGGTTCTCTGGGCGTTGCACATAAAAAATAATAAAAAAACACCTTTATTATAGGGTATAAATTCCCCAAGTAAAAAAAAAAAAAGGAAACGTACATAAAATAGATCACATCTAATAAAACACACAGGGGAGACCCTGGTCTTGTATACGCGTAGGAGTATGCAGATTAGAAATTGTGTTTAGATAGATAGTTAACTAATGTGCTGGATTTCAGTAATGAAATTACTTCTCTACACTGGCACCAATAGTACTTAAGTCTTGGTAATAATATACAAATAATAGGTAGATATGTCCTTTTATAGAGATTGGACCAGAAACTTAAGATATTAAATTGAAATTGACTCGCCCTACAATGTTGTAGAGTATAGCTTAAACCTAATATTGTGTATAGGTATCTTGGCAAATTGGTTCATACACTTAGAGAGTGTCCCTTACTAAAGTCTCCAAACGTATCAATAGATCAGAAGCCATAGGTGGTTAAAATGTATCCACCAGTTAAACAAAAAAAGCTAACTCTACTAGTAACAGTGAGTTTCTATCCTCTAAAGTATCTGCTTAGATCCTGCTACAATCTAATGTAGTCTAAAACTCCATAGACTTCTCTCAATCTTTCTCCTCCACACCCAGTGAGCACAAGAAACAGTGCAGTGATTAAAATAAAAAAAGCATGAGACCTAACGGACGTTTCGGCGCTACTCAAGCGCCTTTGTCAAAGGTAAATGTGATACTGATCTGATAACGTTTTTATACCATGTGTTACAACCCATTTGTCAAATCCGAAGCGCCGACATGTATGTCTCCCTCGCGACAAAATCAGGGGTAACCTGCGTGAATAATTACAAGTCCGTCTCATTATTCATTTTGGGCCCGCCCCTGGGCGTTTTGTTGATGGCGTGTTTTGTGTTAGGAGCCGGTTTCATGAATGGAGTCCTCGTCCCGCTGTGGGGATATTTATGGGATAATAATAGTAAACAGTTGAGAATTGCCCACTATTTCAATTCTCAGATCCCAAAGATCGTTATTGTGTAAGTGAAATGTATTCCATATAAATAAAATCACAATTTGTTATAAAAATAGATACAATTTATTGTGACAATTTAAATAATAATAATAATAAGTAACATGCGTGACAATGGTCAATGAATATTTAGTATAACATGATATGCAATACAATGGCAATACAAAAAAATTTTCAATGGTTAACAGACTTAATTGTCAAGACAAGATTTATGACGGTCTTCACAGAGAACGAAAGTGAAAGTTTACACACACAGAAAAGCTTTCAGCATAAGACCATAAAACTTTAGCTGACAGTTAGAATAACCCTTTCAATGCTGGCTAGACCGCCTAAAAAATTAAGACCTATTCTCATGTAATTTTAAATAAAATTAACATTTAAACCAGCTCATTTGTCATTTCCTGGAACCATCCAATAAGAGTAATCTACCTTTTTCTATAAGCAGAATTTTGACTTGCCTAAATAGATATTTTATCTTATTTTAGAGCAAATCAATACACCTGGATAAATATCACGATATGCTAACATGTGATACGTCACATTAATACATATTTATTATTTTCTATCTGCAGAATAGAATGCTTAATTATGTACTTCTTATTTAACTAAGATTTCTAAATATCGAAATCTGATCGTGATTTATCCAGTCATATATCATGCTATTAGAAAATTTTAATTAATTAAATGAAGCCAGTATAATTACCAGTTGAGTAGATATTTTCATCAGATTAGTAGGTATTCTCAGGAATTTGAATGTCATGGGTCTCTTTCTCTGTCTCCTGACTTAGCCTGCTTCCAACTCTTTGCCCCCGACTGCTCACTCTCTTGCTTCCTTGCTTTGCTTTCTCTGCATACCTCTCTTCCCTTTGTCTCGACTTTTAAAGGAAAAATTCACTAGGTGATAGACCAATAGAAAAACTAGAGGTGTGGTTACCTTCCAGATGGCAATTTAAGTATTTGGTCTATAGAGGGCAGTCTCGTCCCACTAAACATTCCTATCCAGGAAAGAGTTAACTTTTTCTGGTGGCTATTTTGACGTAATTTACCTTATCTTTATGGTTATTTATAATTTAAGTTTTATGTCAGATCAAACAGTTTATTTGGGCTTTCTTCAGACTATGTGTCTCCAATTCCTGCTGTAATTTCTAATATGACAATTCGTAAACGTAGTCTCACCTTTCACTACAATGGGAATCTTGTAAAATTTAGAAAGTAAAATTAATTACTAAGTCTTATCTGGTCACTGGTGTCTGGCTTTCTTGTGTGAAGCTAACATTAAGAAGAGTATTCCGTCTCCCTTCTCTGTTAGACTCATTGTATCACTTGGTTTGTTTATACAAACCATTCCTTAGCTTCTAGCAAAGTGGTTAGTTTTACAGAAAGGATATACATTTTGTGTCTTTTGTTAGCTTCAAAATAACAAAATGGAGTCTGCTCTGTTTCAGAGTGACTCTGACAATATACATTTTAATTTCTATCATAGCACAAAATTTCTGCCGATATAAATACCCTGACACCGCCTAAGTACCGCCCATTTGGGCGTTCCTATAGGCGGACCTATTTTCTCCGAGTCTGTGTTGTATTCTTTGTATACGGCCAAATGTCCCATGCTGACAGCTGATAGATATATTGATAGAAAACGTTTCGATATCAAAGATCGATCTAAATATGCTCACATAATGAATAGTGTGATTTGTTTGGCATTGAACATTGAAAACAAAAATGATTACTATTTATGATTGTAGGTAGCAAATGATTATTACATTGTGTTGTAACATTCTTAAAGGGATAAATCTCCTTTTTATACTATCTGCCACATAATTAGTGCCCCTATGTATATACCTATAGTATTCAATGTAAAAGCACCCTCGGGTGCTAATTGGCCTAATATCTGTTTTGTATCCATACATAGATCATTTAGAAATATATTCATAATTGGTATCATGGGTCAATACCTGATCCTATCATTATTTATATTCTCTTAAATAATTGTGACATTACTGTAAATGGGAGTTAAATAGGATTGGGTATATAGATCAGTACCATTATGCTTTATACCTATATTCATCATAGGTCTTTACAGAAATTAAAATAATAAGAATGAGTGCAGACAAACCAACACATATATACATATTTACAAGTACAGAATATTTACTCATTATGATGAATCAATAAAAGGGGTAAAGTTAAAACCCTCATTTAAACCCTTGGGTGATAGAGTATCCAGTTTGTGGATCCAGTAACATTCCCTTCTTTTCTTCTGGCAGTAACGGACACCTTAAATGGAATGGTGTCTCTCAGGTGTGGGTCCTGTGTCAATAATGGCCAGAATCGGCCCAATACTTTTTTTTAGCTGCTTCCCAGCCTTAAAGAGGGTACCCGAGTAGATGCTTAAAGCAGGCTTATCAAAGAGCACTAAGCTGTGACCGCGAAACCTTATTACAAAATGAGACCAAACCAGAATCTAACAAGCAAATTAGATGCATAGCTAACTATGATGCAGGCTGGAAAGAAGCTAAAAAAAATATTGGGCCGATTCTGGCCATTATTGACACAGGACCCACACCTGAGAGGCACCATTCCATTTAAGGTGTCCGTTACTGCCAGAAGAGGCAAGAATATCAAGGAAATGCTAGTTCCCAGCCATCTTTCTACATCTAAGACAACAGTGAACAGTTGGATCACAGTAAATGGCACATATCAATGTGGGAGATATGTGGCTTGCTGTTTCATTGCTAAATGATCAAAAATGACTCCACTAACACCATTGTAATCCCCATAAGACAGTTCTTTAACTGTAATACCTCTGGTGTGATCTACTTGCCCATTCAAGAGACGGGTAATGGAACATATCCATTCGGTGACCTCAAATAGAGACACTCCAGTCGCTAGGCATGTCAGGTCTCATCATGTGGACACACCACAATGTATAAAATTTGCGGGAATTGAAAGGATCCAAATGGGTAGAAGACTGGGAGATTTGGACCAGACCCTTAAAAGAAGGGAATGTTTCTGGATCCACAAACTCGATACTCTATCACCCAAGGGTTTAAATGAGGGTTTTACCTTTACCCCTTTTATTGATTCATCATAATCAGTAAATATTCTGTACTTGTAAATATGTATATATGTGTTGGTTTGTCTACACTCATTCTTATTATTTTAATTTCTGTAAAGACCTATGATGAATATAGGTATAAAGCATAATGGTACTGATCTATATACCCAATCCTATTTAACTCCCATTTACAGTAATGTCACAATTATTTAAGAGAATATAAGTAATGATAGGATCAGGTATTGACCCATGATACCATTTATGAATATATTTCTAAATGATCTATGTATGGATACAAAACAGATATTAGGCCAATTAGCACCCTAGGGTGCTTTTGCATTGAATACTATAGGTATATACATAGGGGCACTAATTATGTGGCAGATAGTATAAAAAGGAGATTTATCCCTTTTTAAGAATGTTACAACACAATGTAATAATCATTTGCTACTTACAATCATAAATAGTAATCATTTTTGTGTTCAATGCCAAACAAATCACACTATTCATTATGTGAGCATATTTAGATCGATCTTTGATATCGAAACTGTTTCTATCAATATATCTATCAGCTGTCAGCATGGGACATTTGGCCGTATACAAAGAATACAACACAGACTCTGAGAAAATAGGTCTGCCCATAGGAACGCCCAAATGGGCGGTACTTAGGTGGGACGAGGACTCCATTCATGAAACCGGCTCCTAACACAAAACACGCCCCCAACAAAACGCCCAGGGGCGGGGCCAAAATGAATAATGAGACGGACTTGTAATTATTCACGCAGGTTACCCCTGATTTTGGCGTGAGGGAGACATACATGTCGGCGCTTCGGATTGGACAAATGGGTTGTAACACATGGTATAAAAACTTTATCGGGGGGCGGAGCCAGCACCCGAGCTAGCCGGCCGCACATTTCAATAGCTCCGTGCGGGACACTGGAATTAACCCGCCCGTAGCCGCAATCCACGAACACGCCGGGCTCCTAAGCCGACACACGGCAGCCCCACACTATGGGGGAAAAAAAAAGCAGAATGCAGATCCGAGCATGGGATCCGGAGATATCGGAGCTTTTCTCCGCGCAGCCTCACGGCCTGCAAGTTCCAAGATGTCGCCTGAAGCTTATACTACACAATCCTCGGACGAGGACAGCTACTATGCAGAGCCTGCAATACCTAACCAAGCACTACAGATACCTCAGGAACCCAAGGGCATGGGGGACGCTGCACTGACGCTGCACCAGCCACTAAGGTGGATATTAAAGCCTTGGTAAAGGACATTCAGTCCATGTTCCAAGCGGACATGGCACTGGTAAGAGCAGAGGTAACCACACTCACCAACAAAGTGGCAAATGTGGAGGTAGGCCTAAGGGACACCAAACTAGCGCAAAGGGCCACGGACGCGGCGCTGTGCTCCCTCCGCAAGCAATATGCGGACCAACAAACCCAACTGGCTGGCATGGAGGACCGGAATAGGGCAAGGAACCTAAGGGTTTGCGGAGTGCCGGAGATAATCACCGGCTCTGAACTACCGCACTATTGCCGACGGCTTACAGCCAGGGGCGTATTAGCCGCGAGGCAAACAAGGCATTTGCCTTGGGCGGCATTTTCCAGGGGGCGGCAAAAAACGCCGCCCCCAAATGCCCAAGGCAAATGTCTTGTTAGCCTTGCGGCTAACAGACATGCTGGGCTGGTTGCTGGTTGCTGGTTGCTGGGCGGCCGGCGAGGGAGCTCTTCCCCTCAGCTCTCTGCTCAGCTCCCTCGCCGGCCGCCCAGCCTGCCCGCCAGTGCCTCCCTGCAGCCACTGGACCACCAGGGAATGGGAGAACCCCCCCACCCCCAGCATTCCCAAAGGTAAGGAGGCGGGGGGGGGGGGAGTAAATAAAAATGTTAATGTGAGTGTGTGTGTCTCTGACTGTGTGGGTCTGTTAGTGTGTGTGTGTGTCTTAGTGTTTGTCTGTTAGTGTGTGTGTGTCTTAGTGTTTGTCTGTTAGTGTGTGTGTGTGTCTGTTAGTGTGTGTGTGTGTGTCTGTTAGTGTGTGTGTGTGTGTCTGTTAGTGTGTGTGTGTGTGTGTGTCTGTTAGTGTGTGTGTCTGACTGTGGCCGACAGTGTGTCTGTTAGTGTGTGTCTCACTGTGTGTGTCTGTTAGTGTGTGTCTCACTGTGTGTGTCTGTTAGTGTGTGTCTCACTGTGTGTGTCTGTTAGTGTGTGTGTGTCCGACTGTGTGTGTTTGTTAGTGTGTGTGTCTCACTGTGTGTGTCTGTTAGTGTGTGTGTGTTTGTTAGTGTGTGTCCGACTTTGTGTGTTTGTTAGTGTGTGTGTCTGTTAGTGTGTGTGTCTGTTAGTGTGTGTGTCCGACTGTGTGTGTTTGTTAGTGTGTGTGTCCGACTGTGTGTGTTTGTTAGTGTGTGTCTCACTGTGTGTGTCTGTTAGTGTGTGTGTGTCCGACTGTGTGTGTTTGTTAGTGTGTGTGTCCGACTGTGTGTGTTTGTTAGTGTGTGTGTCCGACTGTGTGTGTTTTAGTGTGTGTGTCCGACTGTGTGTGTTTGTTAGTGTGTGTGTCCGACTGTGTGTGTTTGTTAGTGTGTGTGTCCGACTGTGTGTGTTTGTTAGTGTGTGTGTCTCACTGTGTGTGTCTGTTAGTGTGTGTGTGTGTCCGACTGTGTGTGTTTGTTAGTGTGTGTGTGTGTCCGACTGTGTGTGTCTGTTAGCTAGTGTATGCGTATCTGTCAGTGAATGTGTGTGTATTTAGAAGGCGGGGCAGGGGGAAGGGTTGGGTGGGGGTGGTGCGCGCGGGGGGGGGGGGGGTGTCTGAGTTTTGTCCTGCCTAGGGCAGCACAAAACCAAGATACACCACTGCTTACAGCCACGCTATTGACGCTGCGACAGGCAAAATTGATCACGATAGACTCTTGCTACAGACTCACCAGAGCAGCCTCCACGCTACGCGAAGGAGCCAGCGATGTCATGATCAAGTTTGTGCGGGACTCTGACAAGGGAATGCTCATGGGGGCTGCGAGAGGCTCCCCCACAGTAGCATTTGAGGGGGCGCAACTGGCGTTTTACAGAGACTTTTCGAAACACACCGTGTTGTGGCGGAAATCCCTCCGTCCAGCCACTCAGCTACTCCAGGAACAAGCCATCCCCTACAAGTGGGTCCCACATTGTCTCCAGGCAGAAAAGGCGGGCACGACACGTAAGCTCTCACATGCATCCGACATACCGGCCTTTCTGCAGGCACTTGGTCTCCCAGCACTGACGACACAAGCGACAACTTGTCCATCATGGACTGTGGCGGAAATCACCCTCTTCGTCCCAAGAGGAAAGGTTCGGAAATCCACTGCCCTTCCAACCTGACACGGCAGCAGCTGAGCAGGACTTACAAACCTTTCATCTGTTGCAGCCAACAGGAGAGACACCTGACCCGTTCTAAGTCTACTTTCTCCTATGCAGTTCATGTTGTTCCCTTTTTGCATATGTTAGTTTCTAAATTGCGCTCTTTCCATGTACTCACAACAATGGCTCCGTAAGCAACCGAATAATCCTATATGTTAAGCCACAGCCCTGCCCAGCTATGACACGCATACCCACCCGAGCATACCTGACTTAGGTCCGACACACAATACACCCAAACCTAGAGGTGCATTAGTTCCCACTGAGGGACATACCCCGACACCAAGCATACAGGCACTTAAAGCTAGACGGATGCAACCTCCCTTACCATATCAGTGTCAAAGCGCTATTGAAAGGGCAATAGAGGGTTAGCTAGGCCCAAAATTTTAAAACCGGGTAGTCCTCACCCATGTATAACAACTGTTAATGAGCGTAATGGTTTATGTCTTGAAATGCGAGTATAACACGTGATATTGTTTTATTGTGCTGTACCCACAAAAATAAAGAATATAAAAAAAAAAAGTTATCAGATCAGTATCACATTTACCTTTTGACAAAGGCACTTGAGTAGCGCTGAAACGTGTGTTAGGTCTCATGCTTTTTTTATTTTAATCACTGCACTGTTTCTTGTGCTCACCGGTTGTGGAGGAGAAAAATTGAGAGAAGTCTATGGAGTTTTAGACTACATTAGATTGTAGCAGGATCTAAGCAGATACTTTAGAGGATAGAAACTCACTGTTACTAGTAGAGTTAGCTTTTTTGTTTAACTGGTGGATACATTTTAACCACCTATGGCTCCTGATCTATTGATACGTTTGGAGACTTTAGTAAGGGACACTCTCTAAGTGTATGAACCGATTTGCCAAGATACCTATACACAATATTAGGTTTAAGCTATACTCTACAACAGGGGTAGGCAACCTACGGCACTAGTGCCATGCACGGCACTCGAGGTGCCTTTGCACGGCACTCAAGGCTGCTAGAGAAAAACAGGCTCTGGCCTATCAGGAGTCCCAGTAAAACTTCAGATATCTGCTAATCCGAGAAGGTGGTGAAGGACAATCCTCAATTTATGCATTGCAGCACGTAGAGGTAGTGATCTCAGAGCACTTGTGAATAGGAATCCACACTGTAGTAGAGCAGCCTGCAGCTGCTGTTGCAGCTCCTGTCCTTGACCTGTACCTTGCCAGCCTGGCCCCCACTGGAACCCAGGGAAGCCACCCACACTGCTAGATATACACAGAAATGCAGAATAACCCTCCCCTCATACAAATAATATGGACAGCCCACACACAAACATACACACAATCCGCACAAACGAAACACCACTAACAATCCACATACATGCACACAACCTCACATGCAATACCCCAAAAAGCCCCCACACACTACCAAACACACACTGTGACATATCCATCCACACACACACACAATTGCACAAGCGGCCCCCATACACAGCCCACATTCATATGTATCATACACAATACCATAAACTACTCATGAACATAAACAATATAATAGCTCATATACGCAGGGCCATCTTTAACGCAGGGCAAACTGGGCAGCTGCACCGTGAGCCCTGCTGGCCTCAACTATTTCTAACCCTCTGGCCGGTAATCTGCACACTAAGGAGGCCCACCGGGTGGCCCATGCACAAAGGACCACCTGGTGGGCTTCTGTCAGCAGGGGCCCGCCGCACGCTGAGGCGCTTTACCAGCGCGAGCGGGCCCCTTGCTTTTCGGCAGCAGGCTGGGAGGAAGTGACGGCCGCGCATTACTTCCTCCCACAAAGAGAGGAGCGCGCGGGAAAGAAGAGTAAGCAGATTGGAGGGGGGCTGGCCGAGAGCGCTAGACCCCAACTCCCAACACCTTCAACCACCAGCAGGAAAGGTAGGAAACTGGAGGGTGGGTTTTAAAGTGTATGTCTGTGTCAATATGTGTGTGTGTGTGTGTTAGTGTGTCTGTATGTATGTGTGTCATATCTGTGTGTGTCAGTATGTGTGTCAGTATGTCTTTGTGTGTCAGCATGTCTGTGTGTCAGCATGTGTCAGTATGTCTTTGTGTGTGTCTGTGTGTCAGTATGTCTTTGTGTGTGTCAGTATGTCTGTGTGTATGCCAGTATGTCTGTGTCAGTATATCTGTGTGTGTCAGTATGTTTGTATGTCAGCATGTCTGTGTGTGTGTCAGTATGTCTGTGTTTTGTGTATCTGTGTGTGTGCACGCATTTAAGTGTGTATATATCTCTGTGTGTGTATATGTGCATACATCTCAGCATTCACACACTAACACTAAACACAAATACACCTCTGCATTCAAATCTCAACACTACGTACAAACACATGTATGTGTTAAGAAGAGTAGGCAGATTGGAGGGGGGCTGGCAGAGAGCGCTAGACCCCAACTCCCAACACCTTCAACCACCAGCAGGAAAGGTAGGAAACTGGAGGGTGGGTTTTAAAGTGTATGTCTGTGTCAATATGTCTGTCAGTGTGTGTGTGTTAGTGTGTCTGTATGTATGTGTGTCATATCTGTGTGTGTCAGTATGTGTGTCAGTATGTCTTTGTGTGTCAGCATGTCTGTGTGTCTGTGTGTCAGTATGTCTTTGTGTGTGTCTGTGTGTCAGTATGTCTTTGTGTGTGTCAGTATGTCTGTGTGTGTGTCAGTATGTCTGTGTGTGTGTATCTGTGTGTGTGTGTGCGCATTTTAGTGTGTATATATCTCTGTGTGTGTATATGTGCATACATCTCATCATTCACACACTAACACTACACACAAATACACCTCTGCATTCAAATCTCAACACTACGTACAAACACATGTCTGTGTTACACACCAAAATTATATGTAAATACACCCCTGCATTCAAAAACCAACACTACACAAATACATGCTTGCAATCACGCCAACACCACGTACAAACAAATTCCATACAAAAACCTGTTTACATTCAAACAAACAAAAACTGTTTAGTGCTAAATACAGACCTGCAAACATGGGTAAATGGTAGAGCCCCAGCTATCAATGCATTTCTGGAGTTGCACGACAGATGGGGATCTACCTTTTAATCACCCGTGCAACAGGGAGACCCCCAAAAATTCTTGCACCTCTCTACTTTAGGTCCGCCACTGCGTTGAGGTGGAGGACGTGATTGCATGCCTGGGAAGGAGGGACAGGGTCCAGGGGGCCCTAAGCAAATGCTTTGCCCAGGGTCCAGTCACTATTAAAGAAGGCCCTGCATATACGCACAAATACAACAATACAAAGCAATTACAGTAAAAGTAACACAAGCAGAATACGGCAGCATACACACCTTGAATTAAAAAAAAAAAAATAGGACCGGCACGCTACAGGACATCACAATCCTATATCGGCACAGTGCTGCTAAAAGGTTGCCTACCCCTGCTCTACAACATTGTAGGGCGAGTCAATTTCAATTTAATATCTTAAGTTTCTGGTCCAATCTCTATAAAAGGACATATCTACCTATTATTTGTATATTATTACCAAGACTTAAGTACTATTGGTGCCAGTGTAGAGAAGTAATTTCATTACTGAAATCCAGCACATTAGTTAACTATCTATCTAAACACAATTTCTAATCTGCATACTCCTACTCGTATACAAGACCAGGGTCTCCCCTGTGTGTTTTATTAGATGTGATCTATTTTATGTACGTTTCCTTTTTTTTTACTTGGGGAATTTATACCCTATAATAAAGGTGTTTTTTTTTTTTTATTATTTTTTATGTGCAACGCCCAGAGAACCCTTTTTGGTGCTCCCAGGCTCATCTTGCTAGGGATCACCTTCAGTGTAAGTGTTTGCTATATATCTAACGGTTACCCCCTATATAGGGTTCTGTGGACACACTATAGATGCCGTTAATCGTGAATCTTGCAATTCTGTGTGTGTTCCTCTGACATCCTGCAACGAGCGGTCGTGCATGTGCAGCAAATGCAGCGCATGCATTAGACCTCCCCATAGGAAAGCATTGAATCCGTGCTTTCCTATGGGGAAAAATCTGACGCTTGATATCTGTTTGGATCCAGGAAGTGCCTCCAGTGGCTGTCTGGGAGATTCTCATTCAACTCTACTGTCTCTGGCGAAAGAGATGTACTAGCATTATCAGAGAGATAAGCTGAGATAAGGTCCTCCAGATTATCTACTGAGGCAAGTTGGGGAAGATTATATAAAAAGGAGTAATAATTATGAAATGCTTCTGCTGTACAATTGCTGGTATGGGCCATGTGACCTTTAGGCAATCTACTCCTCTCTACATAAATGCACTGCTTCTGTTCTCAAAGAACCGGTTGATTGATTTTATTTTTTTTGATTGTATTTAGATTTACATTTTTGCTTAGATCTATTAACCTTTAAGTTAAGCAAATTAATAAATCTGGATCTAAGGATAAATTGAAATCCCCACCAAAAATCAAAATACTCTTGATAAATTATTCTAAAAGGCATAACACTTTTATAAATTAAACCTGTTTAATATTTGGTGAATAAACATGAGTAAACCTACCCTCTGGATCCCAACAAGTGCCAACATGCTAAAACCACACAGAATTACGCAAACTGTGCTGCAACTCGCATGGTCTCAGAAGTATGTGAGGAAGCCTAATAATGGATTTTACAGAGCCTCTTTAATAATCTGAATATTTGTTTTTGGTTCTCATCCAATGCAGTGTGTGTGTTTCTGTGTCAAGACTGAACTGAATTGTGATGTACATTTAAAAGAAAATATAGCCTTGCATGGGGAAAAAGGGGTTACGCAAGTTATGGCTATTTTCAATATTTTTTTCAAAGATAGATTTTCCAGAGAAGTCATAACCTTTCTTTCTGTCAGATTCCTTTTCACAGGGCCATTGTCACACTACTTCTACTTGTTTCTGGAGCAGATGATCCCTTCCTCAGCCCCACTTGCTGGGATCCGTCGGCTCCTGCTAGACCGGTTAATTATTGCCCCAGCCTTCCTGCTACTCTTCTTTTGTGTAATGAATATTCTGGAGGTGGGTGATCGTTTTTTATTTTCTCCATATTATTTATTGTATTTTATAACAACTTGCAAACTGTGGCAACACTTATCAGTAACCGTAATCAATTTTACTTCTCTTTTAACATCAATACCAACTGGCCTTTTAAATTGCAAAACTTTAGTTTCACTTGTTTAACTTAAAGGATTACTTCAAACACCATGACCACTTTAGTGTTTTGAAGTGGTCATGGTGCCTGCAGTCTACATGTGCAGGTTTTTTTTTTTGTTTTTTTGTTTTGTTACTAAATGCTGACATACATGGTTTTACTCCTCATCTGCTGGAGATGTAACTCCACTTCCTGCAGCAACATTGGGGCATCTTTTTAGCTAGTGTTCTAGGCTGTATCAATACTCTTATTTCTCTGCTCAGACATTCACTAATTGGATCAGAGTGGTCAGTTGACGCTCTCAGCCAGTCAATGAGCGGCAGTATCATATGCAGCTTTGTTCTAAACCATTTAAAAAGAGTGGACACCAAAGAGCCATCAGACTGACTTCACATTGAGGACTTAACAGATGATACCCCTGAGGAAGTCTGGATCACCGTACGAAACGCGTAGGGTTGGGCCCCTGTGGGATTTACATTTGTTTTTAATTTTTGTTTTCTTTGTCATATTTAATACATTTTCTATACTATTACCAAGGAGTAACATTAAATTTTTGGAGCAGCAACCTTCTGAGACCATTAAATGCCTGAACACCACTTCTAGTGTGTAAGTGTTACTTAATTTAGCGCACTATATAGTCTTTTAAATCTACACTTATTATTGTGTAATTTCTTGTTCCCCACATGCCCTCTTTTGGAGTTTGAAGAGTTCATACCATCTCTATACCATCTTTATAATTTTGGCATGCCTACAATCAACCAATTTGTGTGAGTGCAACTTTGAACCATATATGCTTATTGGTTTTGATATACTACTCTATGAGTTGTTTTATTCTCCCCTTTTGTAGAGATCTATTTTGTTTGTATATTTGTTGTAAACCTGCCTACAAAGCAGACCAGGCGCATGGCCTAAGAGAACAAACTTAACTTTTGTGATCTTTCATTGTTATTGATCTACACACACATATATATATATATATATATATATATATATATATATATATATATATATATATATATATATATATATATATATATATATATATATATATATATATATATATATATTATAAAATTATTTCTATATGTTATAACACTATAATATAAACATTTCATATAAACACACTCATGTTGGTGCATTAAGGTAGGGCAGTATTTTTATTTATTTATTTTAATTCTTTATTTAGAATTTTACAAATACAAGCTAGTGTGAGACATCTCAGAATGAACTGCAAACATGGCATTAAAATTTAAGATCTACAGAGTCCTACCCGGAAGGATGATAACCACATGCTAAAAAGCTACAGGATTCTTTCAGGAAGTGTTCCGGAGGATTGGAGGAAGGCAGATGTGGTTCCTATATTCAAAAAGGGTTCAAAATCCTTGCCTGGAAATTATAGACCTGTGAGCTTAACTTCTGTGGCTGGTAAAATATTTGAAAGGTTATTAAGGGATAATATTCAAGAATTCCTTGAGAAGAATATGGTTATCAGCAAAAATCAGCACGGTTTTATGAAGCACAGGTCATGTCAAACTAACTTGATTGCGTTCTACGAAGAAGTAAGTAGAAGTATAGATCAGGGTGTTGCAGTGGATGTGATCTATTTGGATTTTGCCAAGGCATTTGATACAGTTCCACACAAAAGATTAGTGTTCAAACTCAAGGAAATCGGTCTCGATGAAAATGCTTGTTCTTGGGTAGAACATTGGCTTAAAAACAGAATACAAAGAGTTGTCGTTAATGGTAAATTTTCAAGCTGGACAGAGGTGGCAAGTGGTGTCCCTCAGGGGTCTGTTCTGGGACCCCTTCTATTTAACATTTTTATAAATGATCTTGAAGACAGCATTGAAAGTCATGTTTTAGTGTTTGCAGATGACACAAAACTTTGTAAAATAATACAATGTGAGCAAGATATTACTTTGCTGCAGAAGGATTTAGATAGACTGGAGGACTGGGCACTCAAATGGCAGATGAAATTTAATGTTGAAAAATGCAAAGTTATGCACTTCGGCGTAAAGAATACACAAGCAACGTATACCCTTAATGGAAGCGAATTAGGGATAACAACACACGAAAAGGACTTGGGAATTGTTATAGACAACAAACTATGCAACAATGTGCAATGTCAATCAGCAGTGGCCAAGGCCAGTAAGGTATTGTCATGCATGAAAAAGGGCATTCATTCTCGGGACGAGAATATCATTTTGCCTCTCTATAAATCACTGGTAAGACCACATATTGAATATGCTGTGCAATTTTGGGCACCTGTTCTAAAGAAGGATATCATGGCACTAGAAAAAGTGCAGAGGCGGGCTACAAAATTAATAAAAGGAATGGAACATATCAGCTATGAAGAAAGGTTAACAAATTTAAACCTATTTAGTTTAGAAAAACGTCGCCTGAGAGGGGATATGATAACATTATACAAATATATTCGGGGCCAATACAAACCATTGTGTGGAAATCTATTCACAAACCGGACTTTACATAGGACACGAGGCCATGCGTTTAGACTGGAAGAAAGAAGATTTCGTCTAAGGCAAAGGAAAGGTTTTTTTACTGTAAGAACAATCAGGATGTGGAATTCTCTGCCTGAAGAAGTGGTTTTATCAGAGTCCATACAGATGTTCAAACAGCTACTAGATGCATACTTGCAAAGACAGAATATTCAAGGATATAATCTTTCAATGTAGGGTAATAACTGCTTGATTCAAGGATAAATCTGACTGCCATTCTGGGGTCAATAAGGAATTTTTTGTCCTAGCTTGTTGCAAAATTGTGCTTCAAACTGGGGTTTTTTTTTTTTTTTTTTTTTTTCTCTTTTGGATCAACAGCAAAAAACAGGTGTGAGGAAGGCTGAACTTGATGGACGCAAGTCTCTTTTCAGCTATCTAACTATGTAACTATGATTGCAAGTCATACAACTTTATGACTTGAGCAAATTAATATTACTGTTCATGCTTTCAGGGTGGTTAAGGTAAAGCATCTGACATCTGCAATGTTAAGTTCACACGTGATCAAGGTGAAGGTGCTAAACCAAAGTAATGCCTATCCCCTGCACCAGTGTATACATTCTGAGGAAGGGGAAAAAGTAATTGTGGTAACATTTAGGGTAAAAGCTAGGTACAAATATAGAATAATGGCTAGAAAAACGAAAGAAGAGAAGGGAATAGATTGAATAATGGAGGTTGTCTAAATCCATGCCAGATGGAGGGGAGGAAAAGAAGAGTAGAAAAAGGAAGGTGGAAATGAAAGGGAGAGTAATGCCCATGATCCTATTCTATCAGCAAAAAGAGATTGGGTGCTTTGCACTTTAAATAAAACACATTTCTATTCAGCCATGGGTCCCAGATTTTATGAAAATAATTGTGTGTCATGCAGTTGTGCTGCAAGTCTGGCCATGTCTTTTACTTTCTTTGTTTTACAGATAACAGTAGTATGAGAACCACAACTCCTCAATTGCTCTGTAAGTGGACTATGTGACCCATGCTGACAGTTTTTTGTTTTTTGTTACCTCTAGTGAAAGAGTCCTAAAATAAAATGCAGTTATATACCAGTGGAAAAGCATTTTGTGGGTCACACAAATGGTAAGGGAACCAAACGCCTCCCACATCTATGACTAGTCACTGAGCTTTTCAGGAGGTCTCGGGTTCCTTTTGCAAGCAGTGATAAGGTAGAGACATTTGGGTAGAGTGTACAATCAGTGAAATGTACACATTTGAACCCTGCCATTTTTTGTGTGGGAACAGTTAGACAGGTTTGTTTAAGTTCTGTAAGAGAAGCAGTACCTGCTTATTTTATTATCTGTGAGGAGGACAATCTTCAAAGCTGTAGATGACAGGAAAAAAAAATCACGTGGTGAAAGTAATATGGGCATTGTAGGAGAGAGAAAAGAAAAAGTCAGATTTATCCTTCACTCTGTCCCACAGGTCTAGAAAATAAGTGATGGCCGGAGGGGACTGTGGTACCAATGGTCAATGCTGCCTCAGTATCCACATATAACTAGAAGGGAAGTATACAACAAAAATGAGACGTTCTGTGGCCTGGTTGTAGGTGCTATTGTTGAATGTGAGCCAACTGAGCTGCATCGAAATAATGCAAAAAAAAAAAAAATATAGGTAAGTCCACTCAAATCCCTTTGTGACTTGGGTACATACAACGTAGCACTGCAGATTGAAGTTATTTTTTTTTAAACCCATCCCAGATTAACCCATTAATGGAAGAATGTAGAGTTTTACAATCAGAATGTGTAAGCGGGAAGGGTAGACTTCGTAAAGCATACAGGAATCTTGAGAGAAAATTAATCTTGACAGAGGCGGCACAACCCACCCAGGAGATGCCCTCGTTTCTACACTAGTGCAAGTCTTTGTGAGCTGATTTTAAAAGGGTAATATAGTTAAAGGGACCCTTTAGTCAATGAGATGAAGCTTTCTAGGTGGAGTGACCCTGTCCCCTTAACCCTGCAATGTAAGCATAACAGTTTCTGAGAAACTGCAATGCTTACATTGCAGAGTTAAGGGGACCTCTAGTGGTTGCCTTCCAACTCTGTGAAATGATGTGGAAAAGCTCTAACGTATGTGTAATGGAGCTCCAGTACTCCGACCGAGTACCTCCGCCAAGTCTGCTTCCTTGTAGCTATCAGGGACCCTGAAACACTTCAGACCCAGACGCCGAGGCTTGACTGGGATCACTTAGGGCCTTTTCCACCCTGGACTAAACATGGTAAAGGTTAAACAGCAACTCTTGAATGAATACAGCACACATAGTTTAAGCCCCCAACAGCCTCATTTACATACAATAGGTTACATAGATTACTATAGTGCAAGGAAGGGTGGGGTCAGACAATCGCAAAGGGCTGATGGGAGATTGAGGAGGGACAAACTGGTCTGGCAGTGTCCCTGGGACAACGCCCTGCTGGGGAAACAATAGTTCAGGAAAAAGGGGGAGGGGGAGATTCAAAGACCAGCAATATATTTAACATGCCCTGCACAAATTATAGGCACAATGTGACAAAACACAAAAGGAATTTGGGAGCCCACCCATAGTGTCTGTCTTCCATCCCCAGTGATGGTGACTACCGTCACAGTATGTACATCACTCTCTGCCCATTAGGTTACCACCATCGGCATAACATCACGGGAGGAGGAGACCGTCAGCACCAGCATACCTCAGATCTGTGCCAAAAAAAACTTAGGGGGCTTGCCCAACTGTGCTCAGCTCTCAAACATTTAAATGGCTGCTCATGTATCTGTTCCATATGCCATTTAAACGCACTCCCCAACTGAATGCTGTGTCTGTTAAAAATTTTATATGTTGCGGACTTACTAAGGAATTGCCTAGAACAGTGATGGCGAACCTATGGCACCTCTCTGTGGGCATGCAGCCATAGGTCGCCGTGGGGGGCTGGGGGGGGTGCTGTCTGTATGCATCAATGCAGAGTCCTGTCCTCCTGCGAGCAATCTTTTTGGAGCGTTGCCGTGCGTTACCATGGCAACGCTCCACACAGCATCGCACGGGAGGACAGGAGAGCTGCTTCCCTGTCACATACTTAACACCACCTGACCACTAGGGATGGCTTCCCTAAGAAGAAGGGGGGGGGGGGGGGCGCGATACAGATTTAATATACTTTTTATTTTTATGTTTCTTCCCTAACCCCACACAGCCCCCTCCCCACAGCACCCCTGCAACCCCCCACCTCACCCCTGACATCCCTAACCCCCCCACAGCACCACCTACCCCCCACACACACCGCACCCCTACCCCCCCCACACCGCACCCCTACCCCCCCCACACACCGCACCCCTACCCCCCCACACACCGCACCCCTACCCCCCCACACACCGCACCCCTACCCCCCCCACTCACCGCATCCCTACCCCCCCACACACACACCGCATCCCTACCCCCCCACACACACACTGCACCCCTACCCCCCCACACACACACTGCACCCCTACCTACCCCCCCCACACACACACAGCACTCCACATCCATACACACAAACACATACACTGCACCCCTCAATGCAATGTGTGTGTGTGTGTGTGTATTCGGCAAACTGTGTGTGTGTGTGTGTGTGTGTGTGTATATGTATTCAGCAGACTGTGTGTATGTATTCTCAGACTGTGTGTGCATTTAGCAGTCTGTGTGAATGTGTTCAGCAGTCTGTGTGTATGTATTGCATTTGTTGAAGATACTAATAAATACAGGGAGTGCAGAATTATTAGGCAAATGAGTATTTTGACCACATCATCCTCTTTATGCATGTTGTCTTACTCCAAGCTGTATAGGCTCGAAAGCCTACTACCAATTAAGCATATTAGGTGATGTGCATCTCTGTAATGAGAAGGGGTGTGGTCTAATGACATCAACACCCTATATCAGGTGTGCATAATTATTAGGCAACTTCCTTTCCTTTGGCAAAATGGGTCAAAAGAAGGACTTGACAGGCTCAGAAAAGTCAAAAATAGTGAGATATCTTGCAGAGGGATGCAGCACTCTTAAAATTGCAAAGCTTCTGAAGCGTGATCATCGAACAATCAAGCGTTTCATTCAAAATAGTCAACAGGGTCGCAAGAAGCGTGTGGAAAAACCAAGGCGCAAAATAACTGCCCATGAACTGAGAAAAGTCAAGCGTGCAGCTGCCAAGATGCCACTTGCCACCAGTTTGGCCATATTTCAGAGCTGCAACATCACTGGAGTGCCCAAAAGCACAAGGTGTGCAATACTCAGAGACATGGCCAAGGTAAGAAAGGCTGAAAGACGACCACCACTGAACAAGACACACAAGCTGAAACGTCAAGACTGGGCCAAGAAATATCTCAAGACTGATTTTTCTAAGGTTTTATGGACTGATGAAATGAGAGTGAGTCTTGATGGGCCAGATGGATGGGCCCGTGGCTGGATTGGTAAAGGGCAGAGAGCTCCAGTCCGACTCAGACGCCAGCGAGGTGGAGTACTGGTTTGGGCTGGTATCATCAAAGATGAGCTTGTGGGGCCTTTTCGGGTTGAGGATGGAGTCAAGCTCAACTCCCAGTCCTACTGCCAGTTTCTGGAAGACACCTTCTTCAAGCAGTGGTACAGGAAGAAGTCTGCATCCTTCAAGAAAAACATGATTTTCATGCAGGGCAATGCTCCATCACACGCGTCCAAGTACTCCACAGCGTGGCTGGCAAGAAAGGGTATAAAAGAAGAAAATCTAATGACATGACCTCCTTGTTCACCTTATCTGAACCCCATTGAGAACCTGTGGTCCATCATCAAATGTGAGATTTACAAGGAGGGAAAACAGTACACCTCTCTGAACAGTGTCTGGGAGGCTGTGGTTGCTGCTGTACGCAATGTTGATGGTGAACAGATCAAAACACATTTCTATTCAGCCATGGGTCCCAGATTTTATGAAAATAATTGTGTGTCATGCAGTTGTGCTGCAAGGACAGAGTGTCCTTGCAAAGAAAGGTGGCTATATTGGTCACTGATTTGTTTTTGTTTTGTTTTTGAATGTCAGAAATGTATATTTGTGAATGTTGAGATGTTATATTGGTTTCACTGGTAAAAATAATAATTGAAATGGGTATATATTTGTTTTTTGTTAAGTTGCCTAATAATTATGCACAGTAATAGTCACCTGCACACACAGATATCCCCCTAAAATAGCTATAACTAAAAACAAACTAAAAACTACTTCCAAAAATATTCAGCTTTGATATTAATGAGTTTTTTGGGTTCATTGAGAACATGGTTGTTGTTCAATAATAAAATTAATCCTCAAAAATACAACTTGCCTAATAATTCTGCACTCCCTGTATAAGCTTAATTTTATCTATTTATATCATTTTAAATTTGTATAATTGAACTCTGTGTATCTTCTTTTAAAACAAAAGATGTTAATTAGTTTGGACAACTGTACGAGTTGTTTTTTGTAAACTTAAACCTCAGTATTCAGGTTTAATTGCCGTGTTGGCACTTTGAGGAAAAGAAAAGTTGGCATGTATTGCGGTTTGGGCACTTGGGCTCAAAAAGGTTCGCCATCACTGGCCTAGAACTAGAAACTACTGGTAATATTGCTGATTTATATTTTGATTTAAAAAAAATAGCTTGAGCCATGCAAAATATTAAACCCAAGATTTGTGAACTTCTTCCTCAATGGGACCTTAATCTTGTGTTATCAAACCCATGTGAATGACTTTATGAACCTCTAGAAGACATTCCTCTTGGGCTATTAAAAAGTAGGGTTTTTGGGGGGGGGGCGGAGCTAGCAGCGCATCGGAGCAGACACGCTTTTGTGAGCTCCGACTCTTAAACGATCTAAAATAACACTTTCATGGTGGAACCAGACCCAAAAGAGCCCACACAACTGCCTAAGCTTCACTACATACCATGGGCCGAAAAGCTAAGAAGGCAAAGGCAGAAAAAGGCACTCACGGCAGAGATATCGGCGACATGCTGAGGAACACTCAACAGGCCGCATGGTCCAAAATGGCGGACGACCTAGCCTCATATTCCTCGGAGGAGTTTGACACAGACCTCATGAAGGGAGCGAGCTTTGGCCCCGCACCGGACCGTACCACTACACCTAAGGCATCTGGGGAGCCGGTCACAGCAGACCAGCTAAAGAGTATGCTGGCAGACCTGCGCAGGGACCTAGCGGCGGACATGGCCCACTATAGAGAAGCCATTGAAGGAGCCCAATCCAGAATCACGCTACTAGAGGCCAGCTCGAGTACACAGGACTCCAGGTTAACCACAGTGGAACAAAAAATGGAGGACCTGATTAAACAGCAAAATGCCAACACAGAACGGCTAGATGCACTGGAAGATCAGCGGAGGAGGTACAACTTAAAAATCCGTGGGATACCCGACTCAGTGGGCCTCTCGGAGCTTCCTCACTACATCAGGCAGTTCCTGGGGACCCTGATCCCGCCTAAACAAGTGAAATCCCTGAGATTGGACGGGATGTTCCGACTACCGAAGGCGGTAAGAGCACCAGCAGACGCTCCTGCCGACCTCATACTGCGCCTACAATCCCTGTCAGACAAAGCTACACTTTTAGCTGCGCTCAGAAATAAGACACCGCTGCCGTTCGAGGGTTCGACTCTGAATATTTTTCCGGATCTTACCAAGAACACCCTTGCCTGGCGAAAGTCCATGCAACCACTCCTGCAGCACCTCCGGGCCAAAGATAAGCCCTATCGATGGGGAACACCGCGAGCAGTATTCTTTACCCACAACGGGATCCCACGCAAAGCGCAGACCTTCCAGGAACTAGAGTCACTCCTCATAACTGAAGGCATACTCCAAGCGGCTACAAGGAGAGGCACAGAACTGTCCCAGCTCAACCCAGCGACTGTCCGGGAATTCACCCCAAGAGGGACCAGGAAGGCATCACCAGCTAGACACCCCACCTGAGGCATTACGGACAGGTCAAATTATGGGGACACTGTTATTCCACCAGGAACGTTTCTCACTCCGTTTGAGACCGCTGCTAGCAGGTCTACAAGTTACTTCTCCTTGGTTTTATTTTTGTTAACCGTTGCTATTTTCACATTTATTTTTAATAGACCGCAATCCTAGCTTAGGGACCTAGGCTTATTCTCTACCCTTGCAACAGCTGGCGACACTAGCCACACACCACAGCCCAACCACACTGCACAACAAAATCACAGCCAGGCTCTACCAATCTGCCCACAGCCCCAACGGAATAGCCTCCCCCCCCCCCCCCGAAATCCCCCCCACCCGGTCTCTTTCTACCGGTAGATGGCTGAGCCCACCCTGAAGCACACACGTATAGCTATCCGGTCGAGGGAACCCCCCACTGTGTCCACCACGACCCTAGGGTCACACTTGTTAACTCACCCAGGTGAGGCACAAGAGCTGTATGCTGCTCGTGTATATAATCCTGCGATCTACACCATATACCTGTGCAATATACATTGCAGCCCAAGAGGTAGAAACTAGTCGTAACAACGTGATAGGTTCATGTCTCGGACCTGTAGTACGAATCCTGTGAATGCTCAATTTATGTACCAATCTCTGCTATACCCGAGATTTTTCAGTCGCATGCGGGCTTATGCTCTGAACTCTAAACAGCATTTGGACACCTTATGGTGAGTTTAGGGTTAACCAGTTGCTAATCCCTGCCACACATGTTAATTTCCAGGACACAGCACCACAGAATGTTACACAAACGTATGCCATACCTTGCTATTATTATATATGTTCAATTCTGAGTGCCAATATTGTTAGGATGTTGCAAAAATGATTGTTCTCAAGTAGAGTATTATATATTGGGCATCCCCGCCTACCTTGTTATGTTCTCAATACAAAAAAAATGTGCAATTTTCTATGCCACTGATTATCATATCTATGCATGAATATGACTGTACGCTGTTGTGGCGTGTGGCTATGATATGTATTAACCTGCACAACAAAAATAAAGAATTAAAAAAAAAAAGTAGGGTTTTTGGGGCTGTCATTGTCAAGAACGCACCCTACTCCAAGAGTGTCTGTGATGTAGTTGTGGTGGTGAAAGGGTTAAAGTTCACTATTTTTCTGCACTAGATTGGAAATAATGATAAAATCACACTTAACACCACCCACACTTAAGCATAATTATATAAATATTACTATTTTAACGCTGCCACCACCAAGACAATTTATAAATGGGGTTCCTTGGTCCCCCAGGTAACTTAATAAAAACCCACCGAATACAACCTAGCACAATATTTAAGCAACTGAAAAACCCTAATTAGTCTCTTCAGCTAACACTATTCTTTACCAGACAAAGGCAGAACTTAAAAAAGGAATATTTATTATGAGTAAAAAAAAAAAAAAAGTCTCAGTACATACAAAAAATAGATGATAAACAGTTATTTGCACCAACAACAGATAAAAAAACAAAAAGGGGGGGGTGGAGCCTAGCTTCCAGGCTGAACAGACGTGCAGGAACCCAGCTCCTGACAAAAAATACTAATTTGAGGGTAAAACCCCCAAAAATCCAGCACGTCTAGTCTCTGGAGGATGATAAATGAGGAGGGGACACCCGGGGACACCGTCTGACACCCGAATCTCGACTACCAATAGCCGGGAACCCCAAAAAGGCCTACCTGGGATCGAATCGAGGAGAGACGGCCGCTCTTCTCGTTAGAGAACTAGCAAGCGGGCTCATCATACCTCCTAACTCCTACCCCCCCCCCCCCTTTGGACCGGTGGGGGATATCCCGGTCCACACTGAGCGACTGAAACACATACCATAAGCTACCACCCTCAAGATGCCCGCCGCAGCGCACTTCCTGCACAGCCCAGTAAACCTGACGGACCAAAGCTGAAGAGAGGCCTTTGAAGCCCGGTTTGAGGCTATTTGCCAGGCCTTCTGGGACCGCATAGCCAAGCGTGGACCCCTGCCTGCCCCTGCCCCAGCCATGCAACGGCAGACACATGTCCCTCTTCTGGGCAGGGTCGACTCACGAGCAGGACGACTCACGTTCCCGCAAGCCAGAAAGAGGCATTGGCACCACAGACCTGGAAATGGACTCTCCACTGTGGCACGCACGGGGCATAGGCTGAGGACGGCGGACAACTCATCCAACAGCCCATCGCCTGAAGCCCGACAACTGTCTGAGCCCTGACAACCCTACTTGGACACTGCTAAATGTAACTAGCCCATTGTACACACATGCTGACTCACACTATAGCTAGCTACGGAAATCTTTTGTATAGCTCTGGACTGTGATATAAACTTTGCATGTAAGCTGACGCTCAAACCAGCTTGTTACACATCTGGGACACCGCCTCCGCTTGGGAACCTGAAGGCAAACGTGGGGTAAAACCTACGAACAAGCCTGGGTGCATTGAGGGGATAATGACTTTTTACTACTCTAATGCTCAATTTTGTCATGTATATCCTAAGTATATGTGCCTAGGGAATTCCTTCCAGCTCACTCTTTTGTTTCTAACCAGCACCACTGTGCTTCACATTAGTAGATTAAGCAAGAGGCACTGGCAACCCACAAGCAGTTGGTCTGTCAGTATATTAACCTGCCTCACCTGCCTTAACTCACCATCGACAGGCTGACGTACAATAATACACCCATCTATGTCACCCCGCTATTGTCCAGCGTAGGCTATTAAATCAGGCGGAATTTTTGTAACCAACTTATCACAACCGTTATTGTTTGCCTTGATATTGTTTATGTTTTGCATACTAGCTAACACCTGATGCCTTCCAGACACATGCTATATATAGTAACTAAACTATGCTACTCTTGTTAACCTCAATCTAAATATAAAAAGTGTGCATGCTTTTCTCAAATACCTCAATGTTCAAGATAAATACGAAATGCTAGAGGATTGCCATTGGGTTACTTCACATGCGACTGTTATATGCATATGCGCCTCAAAAAAATAAACAAAAATAAAGATAAAATAACAGAAGTCCTAATCACTTACTCAGGTTTTCAACGTAAAACATCTGCCTCTGGCAAGGAAGATGGTGACTAACTCAAAATTTGATTTTGGCCCCGAGCAAGTACAATATACATCTCCGTATCAATGGATATATAACCTGTGGATTACCAAGCCTGGCCCAAAGGTGGAGATAAGTCATACCTACAGTAACTATAAGTGACCACCCCCTTGTGTTCCAGACCAACATCAATACAAATGGAAACATTTGGTTCCATCTTCTTTTATGTACTTGCCACAGAAATAATAATTGCATCTATGAATGTGTTGGCATTTTTCCATTCCATAGATATGTCACACTTCGTACTTGTGACCCAGTATGGCGGACATCACAAAGCCGCCCAACTGCATAAGTTACACAACTCATGTTTAGGCTTGATTAGAAGACGGTGCTTGTCCCATTCTAAACATAATAAACATAAGGCTTAATTATTAATCTGTGGGTAAGTATTAATGTTTCTTTTGGAAATGATACTGGAACCCAAGACTACTGGCCATTAACATATCAAAGGAACCCTTATCTAAGAGGGAATCTAGACATATGGCAAATAAGAGTCTTCCAGGCCACTTATATGTGACTTCTCACACCTTACAGGTAGGTCCCAGCTTCAAATAGGTATTTAGGCTGTAAACCTGCTTCCCTCCCATACAATCAAATTAACCCCTTTTGGAATTGACAATACCACCTCTACCAAGCAGCCAGTTCATCTATGTACTACACAAATTACAATAAATGACAATATTCTAAAGTGCAAAAATGAACTATGTACCCTTGCCGTCACGGTCATCTCGTCCAAAAATGCAAGCCCTGTCTCGTAAGCCTCCTTACAGTCTTCCACTTGGATAAACAGATAAAGTTCTCCTCAGTTGTTACTATATTATTTTCTTCCCAATTTCCTACAGTAAAAATCTGAACTAGGAAATAATGCTTCCATCCTTTTGTAACAATCCTAGAAGTCCTCTGAAATTAAAGGGACACCATACTCACCAGAACAACTACAGCTTAATGTAGTTGTTCTGGTGAGTATAATAGCTCCCTTCAGGCATTTTCATGTAAACACTGCCTTTTCAGAGAAAAGGTAGTGTTTACATTCCCCCTAGGGACACCTCCAAGTGGCCGCTTCTTAGATGGCCAGTGGAGGGGCTTCCAGCTCAGGGCTGCACAGTAAGCAGCCCTGACGTTCAGCATCCCCACGCTCTGCATGGAGACACTAAATTTTCTGATTGGCTAAAAATCAGCAATTTCGGTGATGTCACAAAGGGTATTTAGAAAGAAAAAAACTGCAGATGGATTGTTCCTTAATGATTGTATATTATAATCAGGGCCGCCATCAGAAGTTTAAGTGCCCCTTACCCAGTTCACATTCTGGACCCCCTGGTGACTGCCTCCAAATCCTGCCCACCAAGGCCCGCCTCCAAATCTCGCCCACATGAATAAACCCACGTACACAAATACACACACTGATACAAAAGGACACAGATACACATACACACATACTGAAACAGTATGTATGCCTATATGTGCATATGTCTGACACACATACTGACATCCATACACAGACAGACTGACATGCAGACGGGCATACATACACACAATTGCATCTCATTTTTTCCGCCACCCTCATGTTTTTTACTTTTTCGTTGCAGGAGGCTGACTGGGGCTGATGGGAATCGGCTGCCTCTCCCTCTTCACTGCCTGGCTGTCTCTCCTCCCGCGCGGAGTGAGCTGGGAGGAAGTGACCAGCTGTCACTTCCTCACAGCAGGACTTGAGTTTATTTTATTTTTTAAGGGGCCCTGTGGTACTATTACACAAAATGCTTGGGTCACCCGATGGTCACCAGCGGCAGCTCCACCGCTGATGGCGGACCTGGTTATAATACAGTACCTATATTATAGCAGGAACTTGTCTAATTTTTATTTCAAGCATCCTTGCCTTATTTCTCATTTTCTGCAGGTTAGGTTATGAGCCCATTTACGCACAATAGTCCATCCGTTATTACAACATTAACGTAGCACTTATTTCTTTCTTTTATATACAGGGTAAAGACTTGGCTACTCTGAACCAGAAGCTGAAAAATAGATATTGGTTAGCACTAAAGATGAATTGGAAGGTCTGGACACCAATTCAGTTTATAAATGTGAACTACATCCCAGTACAGGTAAAAGCATTTTGATGACTGTAGATAAAAGTAAGCAATTCCATAAGCAGACTTCGTTTACTGGTCATACTGCTTTTGCCACAGTGCCATTAATTTTGTTATCCTTACCAATTTTATTGTAAGAGTGTGGAATGTTTTTGTTTGTGTGTGTGTGTGTTTTTTTTGTGCTATTAAAAAAACAACATTCTTGGTGTGTAAAAAAATAAATCTCCCACTGAAGGCAGAAGGCCCACACATGGGTAGCCCTTTCCCACGTGGAGCTAAGATGGCCGCGGAACACGCACGTCACTGGGAGCCACGCGGGGTCGCAAGGGCCCACTGAGGTGACGGATCCCACAGACTGACCCCTCCAAGCGGCAGAATGGTCGGCGTGGAGGCGGCCCTAACCCCTGGATTTGGTGGTGGTCCAGGGAGGCCTACCCCCAACTCTGTGGCGTAGGCTGGACCCCTGGTGGCCGGGGGGACAAACACCGGCGACATGCAAGAGGCCGGAGAAAGGTGAGGCCTACCGGGGCTGGAGCTCCAGCGGGGAACTGCAGGGGTTGGGAAGGTGCAGGGGACAGAGGCCCGAGGATTTTTTTTTGGGGGGGGGGGTAGTCTGCCGGACTACTGATGTCCCTGAGTGCCCACAGCACTGAAGAACCGTGGCCGGCTGGCCGAAGCAGGCCCGGAGGGGAACAGAGGGGATTGGTCGCATCGGGGGAGCTGGAGAGACCCTGTAATAAACGAACAGCATGGCATAAATATGTACTCATGGCATAAGCCTGCAAGAGGCCATGGTAGAGGGAAGCCCGCTCAGATACCTCACAGGAGGCCATTAACCCCACGCTGGACATTTCTTCTCACCAGGCATTACAACGCCATCTCCAGTGGAGAGACTCACATATTATTGTTTACTGTTACACAGATCCAGATCAGGATATACCTTGTTGCTGAAATAATTACTGCTAATATCAATACACTTAATTCATGGCATGCCTATTCCGCAATTAACTAGACGCTGCTATAATGTTAAAAGATATGATTTATCATTGCCTCACGATGCCTGACTAATATACTACTTCTGCCATATACGTTTACCGCACCATATGTTTAGGCGGTTATTTGAGCCTAACGAAGCGCTTCATGCTGAACATGGACAGTGCTTAGTATTAGCATTTGTTTGCTTCTATATTATTTCACCTGTAGATTCTAAACAGGTTATGCATTATTGGTTTGTTTTTGCATATTTTATATATATTTTTTCAATTCTTTATTTTTGCGTGCATAAAGTAAAAATGGTAACAAATACTTTTGACGTGCCCCAACAGCATGTGTTCACAAGTCAACAGTTAACATCAAGTAACTAAGGCATGACATTGGCGTACATTGCACATTTTTATATTTTGACATAATTGTTAGCCGTGGGTGTCAGTAGTCATAAGTTAAGAAAATAAAAATGCATGAGAGATTTAACAGCGTTCGTGTAAGGTGCGTCTCTCAGTGTGAGGTTGTTATTGTACCAATACTATGAGTTACTGCATGCCTGCATTTGCCAACATTTTATATGTTAACCAGCTATAACTTTAAATCAGCTATTCAATTTAGAGGAGGCACTGGTTATTTAAATGTAGAGTGAGGGCAGTGTGCGAAGGCTATAAAATACGTAGGTCTCTTATACCACAGTACAAGAGATCTGAGATTTAAGCATATTTCTGTTCTGTGGTAAGTGTAGTAGGACCTCAGCCTAGGAGGTTCCGCTCAATAACCCCTGAGCAGTATGGGGGGTAGACACTTAAATATTGTCTTTGCTTTGCTTTATATGTTATGGGTAGACCAACACATCATACACAATATGAATTAAACTTAAAAATTAAACTGGTAGCTGGAGTGTTATTTAAGGCCCGATTAGAGCCCACGTCTGGTATTCTGTTCCGCCCTCAGCCGGTATCCACAGCGGCTCTTGGGGTGAAGGGTACCACCTTGGCAATGTCCCATGTGCTACGTGGCCCGCTTCCTGAGCCTGTGGATGGGGATATGCCTAGTTTCTTGAGAAACTCCTCGTTGTCGTCCGCAGAGGTGAGTGGATAGGTGCGGCCGTCTTTGGTAGCTTGGAGAGTTCGAGAGGGGCCCCATTTATATGCGATGCCCGCCGAGCGTAGGGTCTGGGTAACTTCTTGGAAGGATCTCCTCCATTGTAGTGTTGAGCAGCATAAGTCCTGCAGGAATATTGGTTACATGTCTTCGAAGCCATAAGGTGTCTTGTTTCTTACTGCCTCTTGGACCGCCGCTCTCTCGGGTCAGTACGAAGCGTACTAGAACATCGCGGGTAGCTCCAGCCGGAGCCCTGTTGGACTGTGCTAATCGAAAACAGCCGTCTATTTGTAGATTTTTCGCTGAACGTTGCGGCATAAGGGAGGTGAAGAGGCGCCTTAGGAAGTGTGGCATCTCTTGGTCATTGATCGTTTCAGCAATACCTCTTATTTTGAGGTTGTTGCGTCTTCGAGAGTCCTCCATGTTGTCCAGTTTTATCTGTAGGGCCCTGTGGGCAGCTTGTAGAGTTCGGATTTTCTCATTGTTGATGTCTTGTTGGTGAGTTACTGTGGAGAGGTGTTCTTCCGTTGCCCCTACTCGGGCCGTGACCGCAGCGTGTATGTCTCCTTTTGTAGCCAGAGCCGATAGGTACCCCGCTAGCGATGTGGATATGTGGCCCGCTGTCTGAGGAATTTTATCCAGGGCATCCATGCCTTCCTCATCAGAGGAGGTGTAGGGAGAGTCGAGTGGCGCCGCCATTTTAGGTTTAGGCCTCTACTGCAGGAGGTCTCCAATGTTGCGGGAGCCTTCCCCGTTCAGGGTTTTCAGTTTTTTTGCTTTTTTTCCCCCTATCTTGGGTGGAGTTGTTGGGGTCGGTGTTCGCCGATGTTGGAATATTAAACGCCTCGCTGCCTATTTCTGTGGGTTATACAGCGGGAGCTCAGCCGCCATGCGTCTGCTCCCTTCGGTGTCCAGGCCACGCCCCCCGCATATTTATATTTTTAATTCAGTTTAAAACTGAATGTGAGGTTAATGTCACAGTGCTTCAAAGGGCTAAAGTACACTGTCGTGGATTGCCTACTCTATAGATACAGACAGGATACATATCACAACAAACTTTTTTGCATGGCTACCCGACAGAATGGACGCAATGTCTACAACAGCTAATACGAGGACTCTTAATTACGCCCAGATCACTTAAGGCCGCGCTCACACCGCACACTAGGAATACCTACATGAACTTAACATAAGACATAGGTACATGGCCGCACCGGCCTAAACAGGCTGAACTAAACCTTTATTTTTTCCTGAGAATATGTTGCTTGACTCATGACACACACGCGCGCTTGTTTGTAATACTCGCACTGATTTCACCTATATACATTGACAAACCAGCCCATGCATACACAGCACTTTTTTTTTTTTTTTTATGATTTATTTGAATTTTTTCCATTTATTATATAAAGTTACATACTTTACAAACAAACATAAATATTCATACAAAGTACGATTATCATACATTGTTACAAATATCATAAACATACAACACAATCGAAACAGCGCATTTCTGGATGTTTTTAATCTATCCTGGTATTATCGTTCTCTAGAAAATTCATTATAACTTTTTAATTACCCCTTATTTATCTACCTCCTTTTTTAATACTTGTGTCATTCACATACAGGTCTCTCAAGGATCTTAATCCATTTGTCCCAAATGTTATCGTTTTTCGTACTATTACAGTAATAGGAGGATATTACTCTTTCCATCTTACATTGATAAATGATAGCTTCTTTACATTGTTGCCAAGAATCTATTGCCTTATTTTTCCAATTCCTAGCAATGGACATTTTAATAGCGATCAATGCATGGATTATGAAATATTTCTCATCTTTCCCTAATTGTGGTAATTTCAAATGTAACAATACCATTTCTGGTGCCCATTTTTGTGTAATGCCCAATATTTTATTAACTAAAAAACAATCCCATGCTCTCCTCAGCGGTGCACATTTCCACCATATATGTAATTCATCTGCATCTTCTGCACCACATCTCCAACATCCCAAACTTTCTATATTTGAAAACTTTCGTATCTTTCCCGGGGTCCAAATACCATCTGTTTAATATTTTGTAATGTGCCTCCATAATGTTTAAGCAGTGTACTGTGGAGTAGACCGATTGAAGGGCCTTATACCAGTCTTTTAACTCAATTTTAATTTGTAGATCTCTTTCCCATTTAATTTTAGCTGGAGAATGGATCTGCACTTTAATTAAATTTAGTATTTCAACACATTTTGTTAATATCTTTGTGTTTTTTTTTTCTGCATTTATCAATTTATTCAGTTTATAAGCTGGAGAATGTTCAGTCAGATGGGGTACAACTCTATATAGAAAGCTTTTTATTCTTCTAAAATTAAAATTCTGTGATATTGGGATGTTAAAGACAGTACAGAGATCATTATAAGACATAATTTTATTTTCGTCAAATATATCTGAGATTTTATTAATGCCATGTCTAGTCCACTGACTGACATCTATATTTTCTATCCATTTCCTCAGATATCTAAACGGTAATGCCGGCAAAATTTTGTCTTTCAATTCCAATTGTTTTTTAAAATAAGTCCAGTATTTAACCTGAGGATTTAATATTATGTTTTCGGTTTGACATAATTTATATTTATTACGGGATAAGGTTTTTATAGGCCACAACAATTTAACTATATTATGTGGTTCCGAGATATCCTCTCCCTCTAATTCACACCAATCTTGTGGGTATATCTCTTGATTAATTGTATTTACTGTATGCATCAGCTGTGCAGCTTGGTGATACAAAAAAATATTGTGAAATCCTGTTCCCCCTTGTTTGTATTTTAAATACATAAGATCTTGTCCTATTCTAGGCTTCTTGTTATTCCAAATGTAATTTCTGAAGATCTTATTAATATTTGTTAGACAATGGGGTTGAATCGGCAACGGAATCATCCTTAACAGGTAAATAATCTTAGGAAATATATAAGCCCTTATAGAATTAATTCTTCCCCACCAAGATATCTCAAGTTTACTCCATAGTTTAAGGAGGTGAGTAGTTTCTTTTATCAAAGGTGTCAAATTAGCTCTCATAATATTTTCAGGATCATAGACTATATTTATCCCCAAATATACAAAACTCTTCCTCTCCCATCTAAAATCATACTGTCTATTTAAAAAATTACATTGAAGGGGGCGGAGCCAAGCTGCAGAGCAGGGAAGCCGCATGGCACAGCAGCTCCTGCGATTTAACTCTAAAAAACGGCTATTTTTTCTGAATAAAACAACCAAAACGGCTGAAAACCCCAGGCTACAGAGGGGAAACCGACAAAAAAATAAACAAAAGCCCGACCAGCCGAGACCTGGCCTGGACATCTGAGCCATGTGGAGACAGGCACAGGGAGCAACTGGGCCCAGGATAGCAGACTACCCAGAAACTTATTCGGAGCTGTCTTGACGACTTCTCCCAGGGGGAGGACACGCACATACCTCTCGGCCTACCGGACCCAGACAATGCACCTGTTACTACAGCGGTGCTTAAGGCGCTTCTGGCGGGCCCACAGACCACGATCCAGGCAGACATGGCAGGCCTCCGCACGGACCTCCAGGGCATAACCGGGAGACTGAGTACCCTGGAAGAGACATCCACTACCACCACGACCCAAATTGCCTCCATGCAGCAGGAGATAAGGGGCCTGCAAATCAAAACAGAGGCCTATGAGTGGCGATTCGCCGAACTGGAGGACGCACGCCGAACGGCCAACATAAAGATACAGGGCATACCTGATAACATGGCGGAGGAACTACCCCACTTCGTGCGAAGACTTCTAGCAGCGCTACTACCATCACGGCTAGCAAAAGCCGTAAGTCTGGATGGTGTTTACAGGGTCCCTAAATCAGCCAAAGCCCCAAAAGCAGCTACCAGAGATACCATAATCTGCTTCCAGCACAGGGAGGACAGAGCGGCAACTATGGCGGCGGCAAGAAATCACACCCAGTACTCCTTTGAATCAACATCACTTACCTTTTTCACAGACTTAACCGGCAGCACCCTGGCCTGGAGGAGGTCGCTCCGGCCGTTCACTGCGATTCTTCAACAGAAAGGCATAACATATAGGTGGTGCCTCAACAGCACCCTGCTAGTACACCAGGGCGAGAACACACATGAAGTATACGACCTGCAGGGTGCACAAGACCTACTAGCCACGTTGGGACTGCCTCAGGATGAAATGCGCCCCACGGCACACACCGGGACCACCAAACCAAGGCTTTGGCGGGATCCTGATCGGGTACACACCTTTGTCCCGCAACGGCCCAGACATGGAACCCCTGCTGACAACCCAGCGTGAAGGACTCGTGAAGGGAACACGAAAACCACGCTAAATCTTTGCCCGGGACAGTTAGACCTAACTTTGACAGAGTTAATATTTTTTTTATGACTCCTCAGATATGGTAGTCGTTCTGATTAATTTGCTTATTTGATACATTTTGCCTGTTATCACCCATGTTTGAACCCTTCACCAGCAGGACACAAATAATGATGCCGGCCATCTACACACATTACACATAGACCTATGCCACCTATCGGATTAATTAATCTCCGCTCCCTCCCCCCCCCGCCCTCATCAGATTTAAGACTACACATACCTATTTACGGCGGGCGGGTTTTATTTTATTTATTCATTTTGCCTTTTGACTTGCTTTAACTTTATTGGTAAGGAGTTTATCAGCTTTATTTCCCCTGTAGTAGAAATTAGTTTTCATATATTGTAAATTTCTATTAGCTTTAGCTATTAAAATATCGTTCATTTTACGCTCTATTATCCTTATTTGGTTTGCTCGCTCTCTTGTAGGCGAAGTCATATTTATTTTATTATATTCACTTAATTCTATATATAACTCTGAAAGAGATTTCCCTTTATTTATTTTTCCATGCGCAGCCATACTGATTAAATGGCCTCTTATAACGCTTTTAAATGCACACCATTTTATCATGGGTGATACCCCATCCTTTTCATTATCTATCCAATATGTGTCTATTGCCTTAGCTATTTGTTCTTTATTGTCCTCTGGCATTAATATTTTCTTGTCCAATTTCCATTCTGTTCTTTGTCTAATAAATTTATCTTTTAATTGGACCTTTATCATATTATGATCAGACCAGGTAATAGAGACTATATTAGAAGATTTTATTCTACCCAGCAGATTGCGTTCTATTAGAATTAGATCGATTCTTGAATATGAACAATGAGTCTTGCTGAAACATGTAAAATCTCTATCAGTGGGATGGAACATCCTCCAGCAGTCCATAAGAGCTGCATTTTGTATAATATTTCTTAATTTTTCGGATTGATTAATCCTAGAAATTATTTTACCTTTTTCAGACCTCTTGTCTAATTTATGGTCCATTACGGAATTAAAGTCACCCAAAACTATAAGAGTACCTTGCTTAATTTTTTCTACTTTCGTTAAAACTTTTTGTATAAACTGCATAGATATTAACTATTGTATATAGTTCTTCATCAATAGCGCAGATTAATATAATCTATCTGCCCCTTTTATCTATACTCTGATGTTTTATGGAGACATTTATTTTAGCTGAAAAAAAAAATCGTTACTCCTCTTTTTTCTTTCTCTTTAAATGACGAACATACTGAAAGAGGGAAATCTCGAAATCTAAATCTCCCTACATCAGCTTGTCGCCAGTGCGTCTCTTGTAAACACACTATATGGGCATTTTCTGTTTTCATACAATCTATTACTATTATACTTTTTTGGGGTGAATTAAGACCTTGCACATTAATAGTCACAAAGTTTACCATTTATCCGCAGATTATTAACCTGATATAATAGGCATCAGCCTATTTGTAACTTGTATCATAATGACTTTCTATAAGGTTATAATATCTTCTATTGCCTATCAGACATTTACACATACATATCAATTTTCCATGATAGATTTCTGTTTCCTTTATATATTACACTTAAAGCGCTGTTTCGGTACAAGACTAACACTAGACATTTTAAAAATTCAAACCTACTAAAACATACATCCCTTTAAGGAAGTTTGCATGATTTTGGTGAATATCCCCTTTCACCAAACCGTCCACCAAGATCCCTAGTGGGATCAATTTTGTGATGCTGAATACCTCAATGAAAGAGATATTGGTACTTTCATTATCATATAAATTAAAAAAAAAATGTATATATCAATATTCCTCTTTCCCTTCTTCAATATTATTTTCTCTATTGATGAGAATTGTGATCGCAATTCATTTTACTTTTTCTTCTCTTTACTCATGTGTAATGTTTATAACTTCCATTCTAATAAAAATCTTACTGAATCTCATCCGGTCTTTATCAAATTAAGTATAGTGCACCATTAATACTTTACTACTAACCTATATTTTTGAATCGTGGTCGTGCCATCTATTATTTAAATTACAATTAACATTCACAACACTAAATATTACCTTGCCTTATAATATCTCCTTATATAGTACCCCTGTGAGTCGCTACCTTATTATTCTACGATATTATTCTACTTGCATAACTAATGTGTGCTCTCTTTCTCAAAGGAAAAGGAGAGAAGAAAAAATAAATAAATATATATATATATATATATATATATATATATATATATATATATATGTAAAGGCTTTGCCTGTAGTTGTGGGAGGGGCTTGAATTCCCTTAAAAGGGCTGCCAATCCCCTCCCACCTTACCGTGGACAGTCTGGCGAGTCACGTGACTTCGGACTGAACTTCCGGTTCCCTGATGGCTTGCAGCTGTTTCAGAATGATGGCCAGCAGTTCCTCCTGTCGGCTGGCGTTCCTCCTTTCACGGCTGTTTTCGGCGGGAGGTGAGTAGGCAGGCCGGTATCATTGTACCGACCTGCGGACCACACACAGCCTGACCCGCCTAGGTCCATGGCTGCTGTACAGGGGCATCGGCTCAGGGATTCACTGAGTTCCCCGCAGGGGGGCCGGGCCCCCATGACAACTTACCCGAGTGCCAAACTAACCTAAGTACCCCCTCAGCCGGCACTCACCACAGTGCTCTGCTGGCTACTAGTCTCTAGTGCGGCTCGGTAACCTCCTCCCCCACGGTGTCACCTCCAGGGCAGGAGTGTACCCACATGCCAGGTCCTTACTCCCCCCCGCCCCCCCCCCATCAACACGGGCACGGAAGATTGTCACTTAGCAACAGGGGCGGAGGGGTTTCACTTACCGGCCACGCATCTCCCTGTAACAGGGGCACCAAGGGTAGTTGACGTACCGGCTTCCCTCCAAGACCGGCGTCGGTCCATTTACGGCAGTAAAGTAAGATCTTACCACGGCTCTGCACAGCAGTATAGGCGGGAAAGCACTAAGTCAGCTCAAATCCCATCATGCTCAGCCAGTAAGTGAGTAATAATGGCACTGTCAGGGAAACGGCGTTCCCACACAATTTCTGTTTGTATACATGAGGGGGAATTTTGGGCATTCCTTATTATGTAATATCATTTGCTGTGGTTGTGTGAACTGGTATTGCTGACTGATATTAGGTTCGGCTACATTCCAGCTATTCGGTTACACGATTTAGCTTGTTTCAGTCTTGTCGCCACCTGGTGGCCTGATTGTGTAATGTCATGTCCCTGGTTTTAAGTCATATGCCCCTGTTGTTTTAACCCCTTAAGGACCAAACGTCTGGAATAAAAGGGAATCATGACATGTCACACATGTCATGTGTCATTAAGGGGTTAAGGGTTTAACCATATGCCCCTGTTGTTTTAAAGGTTTTACAGATTCCAAGTAAATGTATTTATGTGTGGGTGTTCTAAATATACGGTATGCAGCTGGTTAATTTATCTGTTAGCTGGCAATTATGTTGTTCCTACAAGGTCATTTCAGGATGTTAAGCTTACGTTTCTGTGACATCGCTCCAATACTGGCCTTATTAGGTTGATAACATGATTGTAGGTTGTACGCATTGCAAGTTATTTTATTGCATTAACATCTCGCTTTTTAGGTACCTAGGTCATGCTGCAAGGTTGCTTTACAAGCACTGCAATTCCTTTCACCTACCTCTGTCTTATGTTCATTGTTTATCTTTAGGTTCTGGTAGGTTTTCCGTTATGGTTTGAGTCCTCAATCTGGGTCCCTCACATAACTGGTACGCACAGATACTCCCCTTATCAATTTTCTGAATTGCAGCACGTATCTACTGCCACCCTCTCGCTCCTATTTTCCTGCAAGTGATTTCGTCCTGACTCAAACTTTATCAGGCACATTTCACAACCCCGTACTTTCTATTTAGAGTGGTACTGGCTTTTGGAGAATTAGGTTGCCCAACTAGGTTCTGTTTTCCGGTCTTAATCCATACGTTAGTGGTCCCGCGAGGCCAACACCCATCCTCATACTCGGAGGTATACGTCCCTCGGCCCAAATCATAGGTAGCCGCCTCGCATGGTTGCATAGGGAGGGCCTCCCATGTCACTCCCATTCTATCTTATGCTTTAGTTGCCACCGAGAGGCCGACACCCTGCCACAACGTTCGGTGGCCTCAAAATATCCCCTCGGGCCAACGCATAGTTAGCGCCTCTCACGCCGCTTGGCATTTAGTAGGGACTCATCTGTCACGTTGAGGTAGCTTAATTCTTCGCCACTTGGCTTTTAGCTAGCCTGCCAGTACCAGGTCCTTTTTCCTCATATAATACTCAGGTTACATATGCACGGGTACTCAATCCCCTTATCGTTTTACTAGGTTACAGCACATATCTAACACCTCCCTCGCTCCTATTTTCCTGCTGGTAATCCCACAAGGTATGTTTTTCTGGCCTTCTACGCCTTACGTTAGTGGTCCCGCGAGGCCAACACCCATCCTCAATTCGGAGGTACGGCATCCCCTCGGGCCAATGCATAGCTAGCCGCCTCGCTTGGTTGCATAGGGAGGGCCTCACTTGTCACTCCCTTTCTGTCTTATGCCTTTACAAGTCACAGAGAGGCCATCACCCCGCCATAATGCCAATGGCCACGTACCCCACACGAGCCAAATCATAGATAGAGCCTCTCAAAGCCACTTGGCTACTAGCAGGGCCTCACCTGTCACGTTGCTTAGTAATTCTTCGCCGCTTGGCATTAGTAACAATATAAAAATAATAAAATAAATTGTTTCTGTTAGATGTCACAGTTCCGGAGGGGCTGGTGGTTGCTGGTTCAGATGCCGTGGCATGCTCTGGTTTGACGGCCTTCGGAGGGAATATATGGCGTTGCGCGTCATGACCCATAGGCATTAAGTCCCGATCCAGCTTCTCCTATACTCCAAACTTGTTTCATATGATATCCGTTCATGAAGCTGCCATAGCCTGGAGACCAATATGGTCCAGTCACACTGTCAGACATTATTCACATACACCATTGTACATAGGGGCCGATCTTCATCTCTGGTCTTAAGGAGACTATTAAGGGAAAACACGTGTATAGCTGCTTGCTAATTTTTCTCTTGTATTCACATGCCGGGTTTCACAAACGTCTCAGCGGACCACATTCATCGGTTTCGTTTCGGGGCCTAAGCCAGACACTACTCACCTCTTCCAGGATAGCTTACCGGCCCGCCATTCCGAGACATGCTCATGGAATAAGGTATGGTTTAACCTTGCACATCACATTTCTCACCTTACACTTTCAGTCAACAAAGGTAAAGGGTGTTCACATATTTCACTAAGGCTGTAGGAGGGTTCAAGCTATTGACATGTTTGCTATGGAATCTGTTTTGGGGTTCACTTCTTTTGCCACCTTAAACTCATAATCATTTAACACAATTAAACGGGATCTTATGGATATCCAACACCACATGCTCCTACAACACCCCAACGATACAGGATTCCTTTTATATTATCTGATAAAGACCTACTGAAAGGAATTCATATCCAAACACCTGTGCCATATCAAAGGCTACTCATCCACACAACATATTCATTCACTATCCAACTATGTATTCAGCTCCTGCGGAACACATGACCATACAACAATAAAACAGCCAAACCTCTAGCATACTATGGGTTCTTACATCCCATGACTTACCACTAAGAACCACAGACACCATAGACCATTAGGACCTATCTTTACATCAGCCTATACCTAGCCCTATAGCACATACGGTTAACATACCCCTATTACCTACTCTAAACTATGAGGCCCGGTAAAGTTCTGGATACTTATTGCACCACTTTACAGATACAGCCAGTCCAGCCATTTTCAGAACTTCATGGCTCCCATTCATACAGCATCTTAAGGTATGCTTCGTGTTCACTTACTGTTAACTAGGCTCGGCATATACAAACCTTTCATCAGGACACTCCTACCCCATTGGGGCAGCATTCTCAGCTTCCTTCAACCATATTCTAGCTCATGTCATCGGGACTATGGGATGCTGGACGTGCTCCACCTATACTCTTTACAGCCCGAACCAGTGGAAGAGGTAATACAAGCTTTTGTGACTTATCCGAATAAACGATTGTTGTTATATGATAAATTGGTATGGTATTTTCTTTTGCCCACTTTTATTACAGGCCTACTGCTCTGTCGGTTCCGGCACACCACAACCGACTGGTGTAATTTGAATATGTCTATTGGTTAAATATACTAGGTTACACTATCATTACGGCTAGATTGCCCCGACCACAAATGTAAAGGCTTTGCCTGTAGTTGTGGGAGGGGCTTGAATTCCCTTAAAAGGGCTGCCAATCCCCTCCCACCTTACCGTGGACAGTCTGGCGAGTCACCCCTCCCACCGCTCCCTCTATTCATATCACCCTCTAAGGTGGGCCCACTTTTATTACAGGCCTACTGCTCTGTCGGTTCCGGCACACCACAACCGACTGGTGTAATTTGAATATGTCTATTGGTTAAATATACTAGGTTACACTATCATTACGGCTAGATTGCCCCGACCACAAATATATATATATACACACACACAATACATATAAACCCATCTCTACACATATATATATGCTATTCAGTCAATAGCTGCAAATTTAATTTCATTAAACCATTTTTCTATAGCCGCTACATCAGAGAATGTATATGATTTTGCCTCATATGAGACCACAATTTTGCTTGGGTATCTCCACGATTATCTAATATTATTTTGCCTTAAAATCTTTGTATATGCTAAGAACGGTTTCCTTTTCGCCCTAGTATGATAGTATATATCCGGAAAAATGAATATCATTATATGGTTCTTTTAATCTGGTCATTCTTGTTGATCTCAGTATTTGCTCTTTTATCCTATATGAAGCACAGCTTATAAGGACATCTGTTGGGACACCTTGTGCTACTGTTTCCGGTTTCATAATTCTATGACACCGCTCTAACATCTGTGGAGGGTTTGACAATTGAATATCTAATTGTTGAAAAAGGACTCATTATGTAATCTTGTAATTTTTCATGAGTAACTGTCTCTGGAATTCCTCTGAATCTTAGATTATTACGCCTCATTCTGTCTTCTAAATCTGCGATTTTTAATTCCAGATCTGCTCTTCTTTTCTTGGCATTTTCTTGGGCATCTTCCGCTGTCGCTTGTTGATATTCTAGAGATTCTATTTTCTCTTCATTGATTTTAACTTTCTTCTCTAATAATAGAATTTCAGTTTTAAATTCCAAAAGGCCCACTTGTATTTAATTTTTTTTTTTTAAAATATGTTTTTATTTGCATTTTTCGTTCATCTTATATAAGAACAGGGAGGGACTCGCAGGTCTCCAGTTTCAGAATCAATATAGTAGCAAGTAAGTACTGTGCCTTATGTTGGCCGGTGGCAGAGTTAGCGGCCGTAACATGGGTAAACATCATGTGGGCTCGCAGGCCCCCCTTATATTTGGACTCGCAGGTCCGTTCTAGACATCATATCTAACCGTTCGTTTCCTATATGGTGGGGGGACTGGTCGTGGTTGGGGATATCAGCTTATATATTCTCTTGTGGTCTCTGCTAGGGGTCCCCCAGTCGTCTAATGGGTGTGTTCTTGTATATTCAGTGCTATCCCTTTACCTATTGGTGGACCTCTTGTAGCTTGGGCGTTTCTTAGTGCGGTACCCATGTCTAAGATTAGGTCAGGTTAGTCTATCTGCTGGCCCTCCATTTTTGGTGCGTCCTTGCTTCATTGATCGTGATCCCTGCGGGGATCGGGGGGGGGGGTGGGGGGTAACTTGTTGGGTTGTCAGTAGTCTGTCTATGGTCCGGGTTTCAGTGGGTTACTGTTTCGTAGCGTCCTTGTCTAGTATCGTAGGCGTTCTCTAAAGTCTGGTTTAGCCGTTGTCAGCAGCCAGTGTGTCCAGGTGTTGAGGTAGGTTTGATGTGTGTCTTTGGCGGAATGATAGAGGTCTTCCTGCGACCTCAGTTCCTCCATCTGTGTGAACCACGTCTCCAGAGATGGTGTCACTGGTGTTTTCCAGTGTTGTGGTATGATCGCTTTAGCTGTGTTAAGGATACGTACAGTCATTGCTTTCTTGTATGAGGAGCGGGGGACCTTAGTGTGGTGGAGTAGCATTTCGGCTGGGCTCAGGGGGGGTCGTCTGAGAATTGTGTTATCATTGTGTGTATTCCTTGCCAGTACGGGACTATTTTGTCGCACTCCCACCAAATGTGTATCAGTGTGCCCCGCTCCTTTCCGCATCTCCAACATAGTGGGGAATGGTCTGGTGTTATAGCGTTCAGTTGCACTGGGGTGCGATACCACTGAGTCAACAGTTTATATGCCGTCTCTTGTGTTTTGCTATAGCTGGCACAGTGATGTGTCAGATAGCAGATTTTGTCCCATTCCAGCTCGGTAAAGGTGCGATTTAGTACTTGTTCCCATTTCCCTTGAAGTGTGGCTGTTCCCCTGGTGTCTGTGTCAGGAGCATCGTTTATACGACAGATACCCCATGGGCTATCGGGTCCGGACTAAGACATACCGTTTCAAAGGCCGTGGGGGATCGCGACAACGTCTCCCCCTGTGGGAGGGTCGCAATGTAACTCTGTATTTGTTTGTATTTCAGTCGCATCAAGAGTGTGTGTTCCGCGGCCGTTCTCAGTTCGTCAAGAGATCTGAGGCCCTTGGCCGTGGAAACGTGTCGGGGTATGGGTTCTTGGATTAGTGGTTGGAATGCGTTTGGGTCTAAACCCGGAGGAAAGTCTGTGTTGTGTGTCAGTGGAAGTAACGGTGACGGGTATGTTGTCCGGTTATGTCGTCCCTTTGCCCGGTGCCATTCCTGTAGGGTGGCTCTCGTGTATATGGGGTCTTCCTTCCCCTTTGTCTGCGGTCTTGGGGGTAACCATGGTAAGGCCGCGACGGGGGTTCCCGTCATGTGTGACTCTGCTTGTTTCCATAGCTTCTGTGTCCCTGACTTGGTCCACTCTATTATCCGTAAGAGGTGACAAGCTCTATAGTAAAGAGAAAAGTCCGGGAGAGCTAGTCCCCCTTTGTTCTTAGGTTGTGTGAGGAGGGCCTGTTTTAGTCTGGGTCGTTTGCCGTTCCACACGTATTGTCCTATTGCAGTGCGGTGAAAAATGTGCGTGGGACTGTCATTGGGATGGTCTGAAAGAGGTAAAGTAGGCGAGGGAGGAGGTTCATCTTGATTACCTGAATCCTCCCTAGCCAGGAAATGTGTGGGTATGCCCATTCCCTCAGTTCCTCTCGGAATTTATTGTGGATAGGAGCAAAGTTTTCCCTGAACATGTCCCCGCCTGCTCGCGTTAGATAGATTCCCAAGTATTTAATCTTGTGGTTCGCCCATTGGATTGTGTGGTGGTGTCGCAATGGTTGTTCCCTCCTTGCGGGCACCGAGATGTTTAGTATGGACGATTTAGTGAGATTTATCTTCAGGTTGGAGATTCCTTCCAAATTCCTGGAAGGCCTTGAGAATGTTGGGGAGTGTTATTTCCGGGTTAGTAACGTAAAACAGTAGGTCATCCGCGTATGCGGCTATTTTGTGGTGTGTTGTACCCAGGGTTATGCCACTCACGTCTGGGTTGTTTCTGATGGCTACCATGAATGGTTCGAGGGCGAGGACAAAGAGCATTGATGAGAGGGGGCAGCCCTGTCGGGTGCCATTGTGTATGTCCAATGGTGCTGTCAGTGCTCCGTTGACCACTACTCGGGCCGACGGTTGTGTGTATAGTGCTCTAATCCACCCCATTATACCCGGTCCTAGTCCCGTGCGTGTGAGGGCTTGGAAAAGGTAGGTCCAGTTCACCCTGTCGAAGGCCTTCTCCGCGTCCGTGGACAACAGGAGAAGGCCCTCCGGTCTCTGTCTGTGGGTGTGTATCAGAGTGAGGGTGCGGATGGTATTATCGCGAGCTTCCCTCCCTCCTACAAATCCTACCTGGTCCGGGTGTACTAATGTGGGCACATGCGTGTGCAATCTCGCGGCCAGTATTTTGGCCAATAATTTCAGGTCGCAGTTTATAAGTGAGATGGGTCGGTAATTACTGCAGTGTTCGCTATCTTTCCCTTCTTTAGGGATAATGGTGATGTGTGCCTCCAGTGATTGTTTGGTAAACTGGTGTCCCTCCTTAATCGAGTTAAATGTTTCTAGGAGGGGAGTGTATAGTTCGTCTGCGAATGTCTTATAGTAGCATAATGGTAGGCCGTCAGGTCCCGGGCTCTTCCCCTGTTTTGTCCGTTTGATTGCCATGGCCAGTTCATCTGGTGTGATCTCGTCATCTAGGTGATCTGCTGTTGTTTCGTCAAGTATGGGTAGTGTGTGTGTGTGTCCAGGTAGTCATTGATTGCGTCCAGCAGGCGTTTGTGTGTCGTATTCGTCTGCGGTCTCGGGAGTGCATAGAGCTTTGCGTAGTATGCTCTTATCACTTCCTGAATCTTTGAGGGGTGCCGCTGGAGTGTGCCTTTGTCGTCTCTGATTCGGTCTATGTAGGTCATTTGTCTGCGTTTAGCCAGCATGCGAGCTAGCAGTCTGCCACTTTTGTTGCCGTGGAGGGCAAAGGGTGTCTAGTTTGTGTATGTCCGTTAGTATTGACGTCATCGCGGCCTCTCTCTGTTTTTTAAGGTGAGCACTTTTCTGAATAAAGTGGCCTCTCACCACACTTTTGTGGGCTTCCCATGTGATCGTGGGAGTCGTTTGGGATGGTATGTTGAGGGTGAAATATTCCCTCAGGACTGATCCAATGTCAGACTTGACGTCTGGGACCGATAGTAGGTGTTCGTTCAGACGCCACCTAGCTTCTTTAGGTCTGAACAGGGGTGAGGTTAGTGTGAGCGTTATGGGAGCGTGATCGGACCACGTAGCTGTGCCTACGTCAGCCTGTTTGACTAGCGGGAGGTGATGTTGTTGCATGAAAAAGTAATCTATTCTAGTGTAGGAGTGTTGTGTGGGTGCGAGTGGAAGGTGTAGTCTCTCTCGTCTGGGTGGAATGCCCTCCAGCAGTCCACTAGTTTGTGTTTGGTTAGCTGTGATTTGAGTGCAGCGAGGTGTTGCGGTGGGATGTGCGAGGTTCCCGTTGATGTGTCCCACCTCGGGTCTAGTGCCAGGTTGAAGTCTCCCCCCAGGATCAGTATGCCTTCGGTAAACGTTGCGAGAGTGCGCAGGATCTGCGCGAGGAACTGGTGATGTCTCCTGTTTGGGGTGTAGATGTTGGCTAGGGTGTAGATTTGACCCGTTATCGTACCTTTCAGGAAGACGAACCTTCCCTCCGGGTCGGACCGTATCTCCTTTTCTCTAAAGGGGAGGCCCCTGTGCATTAGTATCGCGGCCCCCCGTGCCTTGCCGCCGTGATAATCACTAAAATAGCCCATGGGGTATCTATGGTCCTGTAGTTTGGGTCGAGCCCCTTTCTTAAAGTGCGTCTCCTGTACGTAAACTATGGAGGCTCTGGAGGCGGGGAATTCTTTGAGTGCCATTGATCTCTTTTCGGGCTTGTTTAGCCCTCTTGCATTTATGGATAGAATTATGAGGTCAGCTGGTGTGAGTGACATGTTTTCCTGTCTGTAAGTAGTCAGTCTGGCTGGTCTGGGAGGGGTATGGTTTGGGGCGGGTAGTCCTGTACGTGAGGTGGGGGGGAGGTGGGGTCCGGAGGGGGAAGGGTTCTTCGCTCAGAGGCGGTAGGGTTGGGGCGTCTAGGTGGTTTCCGAGGCTTGGGCCCAGTCACTGGCCTTTGGTCTCGTCCACCTGGGTAAGTCGCCTATCCCTTGGGGTAGTGGGAGGAAGTCTGAGATCTCTCAGCGGGTCGTGGTTTCCCTAAGGTCGTCAGCCCTGGGTTACCTATCCTGTCGCTGCAGTCCGATCTGAGTGGTTCAGCTACGACAGTCCCTTAGGCCTTCCCGTCAAGGCTCGATCTTATGCTTGGTCAGTTGTGAGCGTCCTCGCCTATGACTTCCGAGCATCTGCATAATATATATTACATTTGATATTACATTACATTCACTATTCAGTAAACATCTCATTGTGAAGTGTAGCTTGCTGTCCCCATCTGACATTACATATCAATAATATTGGTACCCTGGTTGTTTTGTGTGTTGTGCAGGGTGGTGGAGCAGTTGCTTAACATGAGTAACGTATAACTTAATAAACATAATAAACATATCTAACAGTATTCAACAGTTTTCCGTTTGTTTATCATACCTTGCTAACCCCTTCTGGTATTGCAGCTTGACAGTATTGGTTCCCTTGTGTTGTGTATGTCGTGTTCGGTGGCCTAGTGTCAAGGTCTGCTGTCTAGTGGCTGCCCCTTATCTGTGGTGTATGCTTATCTAACACACTCTCCCCTTACCCCTTTAACTGTGCTGTTGCCGCGTGTGGGAGGCGGCATCTCTTAGCGTGACCCGTTGGCCCCTTTTTGTGTGTCCCGTTATCCCCCTATTAAATTATGGCCGGTTGTAAGTAGTGTCTCGGTGTGTGGTCCCATGTGGGGTTTTTGAGCGAGCCGGGCCCCCGCCTCCCCGCCTGCTCCTGGGTAGGTCGTCACAGGTCTGTGGGGGGAGTGCGGTTGCCCGGCCCGGTCTGCTGTCCCTCTGTGGACCCCTGCTCTGTACCAGGGGTGGCATGTGTGCTCCTATTAGAATCAGGGTCCCCAATTCCCAACCACCTCCCCCCTTCTATGCTTTAGCACAGCCAGTGGCTGTGTACTTGCGTTTGAGTGTGTGCCCCACAGTCCATTGCGCTAGGGCGCGTTCAAATCGGAGGCACAGTCTCTGGATAATCCTCTTGTCCATTCTGGTCAATCTCCTTCGAGGGTCAACCGTGGTGTTTACCAGTCCGGGGATAGAGTCCTTGAATGCCCTGTCGTTAGTTGACCTTCCTGTCTCGGCAGAGCTGTTGGTGTGGTGGCTGGTATGGGGGTCGTCGTGGGTGGGTAAGTGTCGGTTGTGCTTCGGCTGGGGTGTATGCCGTGTCCAGATGCCCTCTTGGGGTTGCTTTCGTGAGCTGGTTCGGGTCTGGGTGGTGGGCTGGTGTTCTTCCAGGTCTCATTGGGCCAAAACGGAGACAGAGGCAAAGTGGAGACAGATAGACAAAGGGGGCCACAGCATAAACTAGCAGCCCTGCCCGGAGTTGTATGTTCGTCAGTGGTGTAAGTTAATCAGAATAGTTGCAGGTTATAGTGTCTCTTGCGGGATATGGGTGTCGTCAAGGGGTCGCTGTCTTGATGCTACCTGTTCAGTGGCCTTGCGGGCCTAGTGCTCGTTGGCGGGTGTTTCTCGGGGTGGGTAGCTCTTCGGCTTGGCTCTCTTGCCCTCGGACTGGTGTATACAGCGCCAGCGGGTCCGGCCATTGTAGTTGCGCCGGCGTGATTTGCAGTTCTCTCGCTACACCATCCAAGTCAGCTCTCTCCCTGATGTCTATCAGGCCTCTAGGTGTGTGGACCAGGAGCCCGGTCGGGAAGCGCCAGCGATAACGAATTTTGTTAGCTTGAAGCTGCCTGGTGAAGGGGCGCAGGGCTAGTCTATACGCCAACGTGGCGGGTGAGAGGTCTGGGTATAATTGTACCTCTGTCCCCCCTATGCGCACCTTACCAGCTTCCCTCGCCTTCCGGAGAATGTCTTCCTTGAGCTGGTAGTTCGTGAGACAGCAGATAATGTCTCTGGGCGTGCTCCCGGCCGGGCCTTTTGGTCTGAGTGCTCTGTGGGCCCTGGGCATCTCTATCGGGTGCTGTGTGGGGAGACCCAGGAGGGCGTTAAATAGTTATGTTATTGTTTGTCTTACCGGGGTCGCATCGTCATACTCCTCCGGTACCCCTCGGATCCTGATGTTGTGTCGTCTGCTTCTATTATCCAGGTCTTCCAGGTGCGATGCAATCTGTGTTAGTTGGTGTGTTCTGGCCCTCAGGATGTCCGTGTTAGCTGATTGCGCCGACGCCATGTGGTCGCACTCTGCTTCAAGATGGGACACCCGCTGGCGAAGGCCGCTGAATTCCTCCCGCATGGTTTGAAGTTCCATAGTGATGGAGTGTCGGAGTTCTTCATTGGCTGCCTTTAAATCTTGTTTGGTGGGTAAGTTATGCAGGATTGTGAGCCATTCCGGCTGTAGTACCGCAGGGCCGGTTGTCTGTGTCTCCGGCTGGGTGTCGGGTTCTTGCGTCGCAGGCCGGGAGAGGCCGTCCGAGGCCGTGGAATCCGTGGAGGCCTGTGAGTTTGTGTCCGGCGGGGGGACCAGGAATTGTCTCATTGAGGAGTGTGTGGCCCCTCTAGGGTTGTCAGCAGGCTTGGGGGTGTTCGATGCTCTGTTAGATTTACCCATTTTCGGGGTAATAAGGTGCTGTAGGCGAGTTTGTGCGGGGCCTTGTCTGGAGCTCAGGGTTTACGCCGCCATCTTCTTCGGCTTCCAGGCCACCTTGTATTTCATTTTTGATCTTATCAAATTGCCGTTCGAAAGCTGTATCTAAATACTCGTGTATTTCTGCAAAATTAGCCTCTTTTTGGTACTGTTTTAAGTGATCCTTCTGTGGTGTAATAATTTCTATTTCTTTAAATGAAGTCTCTATTTCATTTTGTTGCTCTAACTCTTGTCTCAGTTGTTGCGACAAAGTAGAGGCCGATAACCTTTTTTCTGGTTTGATTTCCAACTTCCTCTCCTTCTCTCTCTTCGTAAGTTGTTGCCTTTTTTGCTGCCATGAATATTAAAAAAAAAAAAGGAAGATTTAAATTTCCTCTTCTCTTTTCAGGTTTCTTCACGCTGGATTGTGACTTTAGTACTTCTTCCAATGCTAAGCTTTATAGCTGTTTATGTTGTAATTGATTTAATAATTGCTTGGAATTGGGTCTAGCTTTTGTTCTTATCTCTGTTCATTATCCACTTTTCCTTCTCTTCCCTTATCTTTTCTTCTTTTTCACTTTTAATAACTTCAGACGTTCTGAACATTTATAAGGATGAACCAATACAAAAAGGAAAACAACCAAATAAATAAAAATTAACCACCTAACAGGATAGTTAGCCTTGAATGATGATCCCTTTAAGGTGTGTCCAAATTATATTTGGCAACTGCCAATTTTCCACACTCCTTTATAATCTCTCCATAATGTGCTTGTTTATTTAGCAGGCATTCAATTAATATCAAGTTTGCCAACTGCTTTTTATATATCCTTTTGTTTTCTCTTTTTTTATTTCTTGCCGTTCCTTTAAATCCTTCTATTATTTCCCCACCTCGTCACCCATTTCACCCTTTCATTTTCTTCCCCTTTATTTATTTTGTTCTTTTTCCTCTTTTTTTTTTCCTTTTTCTTTTCTTTTAACTTCCTGACGATTTAATAGCCTTTATTTGCATTTGTATTTTTCTTGCTTTATCTTTCAATATTATGTTTTATATATAAAGCACATACAATTGAGAGGAGGGAAAGAAGGGGCAAAAAAAAAAATTCATCGGTTAAGTCCACCTGGGACCCACCCGACGCTCTCACCGACACCGGCTCCTTCCCTGTCTCGTTCACTCCCTTTCCTCTTTCCAGGGCTGGCAGGCAGGCTCTCAGTTTTGCAGTTTCCACTTTGCGTGGTGTATAGGGTGTTGGGGTGTTTGCTGGACGGAGTGTTTACTCCAGGCTGTTAACTATAAGCTGACCTCAGTCTATTGGGTCCAGCGGGTCTCCTCTACATGCTCACTCCTTCAGGGCATCAGCATCGCCGCGCTCGTGGACGTACGCTCCCGTGCGTGCGTCCTACGTCATCGCTCCTCCTCCTCCCCCCCCCCCTCCCCCCGCCATACACAGCACTTTTAATTGTAATTAACCTGAATTATACATTTTGGCAGGAATAGCTGTACACACGCGACAATAACACCTGTGCACGGCACTATCAGGCCCAATCAACGCCTTTGACATATCTAACTTTGTGAAGCCCATGCAAACTTGATTTCGGTCATTGCGTGATCACTTCGACTGTTATGCCTCTGCGCAGGCAACCATATGTTACTTTGATCAATCTGTACGATGTTGGCTTTCAAGTTATTTACGGTCTCAATAAGCATGCCTCTGCGTAGGCGATTATTTGCTTCAACGATTATATGTATGATATCCGCGTTTATCTTGAGATGACAATAAAAAAAAATATATATATATATATATTTAAAATAAAATCTCCCTGTACTAAATATATACATTTATTAGACACACTAAAGGCAGTTTTATTTATTTAAAATGTATTTTACTAGGGAGAAAGCATTGACATTTAATTTGTTTTCAAGTATGACATGGAGAACATTTTACAGTGTAGTGTTACTTAAATCATACAGGGTTATTTACTAAGTGAGATTTGTCAAATTCAGAGCGAGTTAAAAGTGAATTTCAAATTTTAAGGCCAAAGTAGTTGAACTGAAAATATTGCTGACTTGGTTAATATCTGCAGGTAGGCTACGTAGGGGAACGTGTCTTAAAAGCTTCCATGCACCCCACCGCTTTGTATGCATCCGTGTTATAAAGTCGAAAGCAGGTAATTAAATACATGGTTATATTCTAGTAGAATATATGGATAGCTTGTTCAGCCAACTAGGGAGCTTTCCAAATTCCAGAGTATTTAATAACTAGGCAAATAATGATGAAGGTTATGCCTGAATCCAAGTTTTGGCTGAATAGATTTTGTATTAATTAAATATACAGATAAATTATTCTTATTGCACAATTTTAAAGAGTTACAGGAAGAAAAAGAAAATGAGTTGTACAAAAGAGGTACATTACCAAATCAAATGGTCATTTGAAGACTTCATGAGCTGGTTTCTAGTTAAATCGCACACTAGACAAAATAACTACATTCAAGCCAAATATTGAGTAGAGGAGGGTGCCAAAATCAAGTTATTTGTTTTCATAGCATGTGCACATTAACCAAGCCACATATTTCTTTTGGATGCTTATATACCAGTAGATTGTGTATATATATATCCGGTTTTGCTGCTAGAAGCCGCAGCAACCTGTGGCACATCCTACGGGACTTGGTAGATTCTGTTTCTAACTAAAATTGTCACACAAATAGAAAATGATATAGGTATGGGAATCCTTCCTATAGTGCTACATTACACCGTTTAAATGAATACTATAGTGTAAGGGATACAAACCTGTATTCCTAACACTATAGTGTAAACTAACGGTTTTGGTAACCACCCCCTTCAGATCACATTGAAAAGGTGATTTCACTCACTTTTTTTCTCTCTCTAATGCTTGCCTCCATGGCTAAGATCATCAATTTTGGGATAGAATTGGGAGGTTATTGTGTGTGTGCTGCAAAACGCCTTTCTGTGCCAATCCGCTTCTCCTGATAGAGATCCATTGAATCAATGCATCTATATTGGGAATGTTCATGCAGAGCGTCTGAGTGACTGCCACTAGAGGTGTTCCTAGGCAGCAATGTAAGTGTTTAAATTGAAAAGCCTGCAAGGACTGGCTAGACACCAGAAGCAATACATAAAATTATAGTGCTTCTGGTGGCTATAGTGTCCCTTTTAGCTAAACATCACCCCATGTGGCGGACCACCAGTATATCGCCACCATGGACTCCCTTTCCCTGTGTGAAGTAGCTCTATCAAACAGTGAAAGTGAATATTACTGTTATAGCGTTTCCCCCCATACATTAGTCAAGACTGAATGCAGGGAGTAGATCTGTTTATTTCAGGCAAGCACTCGCAATTTATACACACAGTAAAGTCTTCCCTGTGCCTGAGAGATAATGGAGTCAGGAAACTTATAATTCAATTATCTTCCAGGTACAGAAAAATGAAAATTTTTACAACACCCCAAAAGTACCCCCAAAATACATGGAAACTCCTCAAGTCACATCCCCAGATACTCTGATCTGAGTGCCTAACATATCCAAAAATTGATTAGATCGGTTTGGTGGTTTGGAATCACCACCAGGGTAAAGTTTTGACTGACTGGCCACGAGGTACAAGCCCAGAAATAGTGGCAACAGCCGGTCTCAGTTCGAGGGTTTCTATACAAAAACCACACAAGATATTAAAGTGCTTTCAAGCGGTGAATGCTCCCCCCATTCGGTAGTTTATATCTCCAGAACGCCGTTCGCATAGGTGGTCGGGAACTTGAATGGGCAGCGGTTCCATCTTCACCGGTATTCGCGGGAGTGCCTTGCCAAAATAAGTTCCAGGCACTTGGCGACTAAGTACTGCTGCCTGCGTTTGGGAGACAAAATGGCCGCCATCCATTCTGTCAATCACATGCGTTCGGTTTCACGAAATGGTGGCCACCCAGGGGAGCATTTTATTAATAGTTTCCTTTGCGGTTTCGCACTGGATACTTGGTATTCCACTTTCTAATGGGGTGCTAGAGTGGTCCTCGTTCGGGAACCGAAATAGGTGAGTTCGAACGAGAAATAGAACAGGGAAAAAGAGAATAATACTAATTCAAGTGATGGGGCATTCCTTAACACCCCACAATTATCTTAATTAGGCTGATTATGTTCTTCTGTTTAAATAGAAGCAACACATGTGCCCAAGTCACGCCACTATATATAATGATGATTTTGTGACCCACTTTAGCATGACGCAACAATTATGACATATTATAACTTATTTTAAAGGTAGACATGTCCATACTTTAAGCTCTATCCTAACTGTAGTGTCCTTTCTTGAAGGACCACTAAAGTCACCTAGATCACTTCATCTTAATAAGGTGGTCTGGGTGCGGTGGTCCTTCAAGGTAAAACAATGCAGTTTTGCAGAAAGAGAAATATTTACATTGAAGGGTTAAACATGCCACTTCCGCTGCACTGACCGTAAAACTCATTCATGTGACATTGGAACTAATAGAAAAGCACTAGATTCAATGCTTTCCAATGAGACACATTGGGTCTGCTCCCAGCACAAGGAAATGTACATCAGGTCACCAGTACTCCTCTATGAGTAATGTAAGTTTAAAATATATTTGTAAACAAATTTTATGGCAAAAGGCAGTCCTGAATATAACTAGGGACAGGGGAACTGTAGCGTTGGAAATACAGGTTAGCATTCCTAACACTTTAGTATTCCTTTAACCCCTTAAGGACACACGACGTGTGTGACACGTCATGATTCCATTTTATTCCAGAAGTTTGGTCCTTAAGGGGTTAAAGGAACACTCCGCACAAATAATGCACGTCCGCTTGCTGAAGTGCTCTGTGTGTCGAGTCTATTAATTTCTTGACACTTTATAAATGTGCCAATTCCAAAAGAAATCTGAACTTTTATAATTAGGACAGTGAGGTATTTTCCTCTTACGTTTGCTCCACAGGGCTAACGAAAGCAACAGGCACACTGTGCTAGTGTGCCCTTGCCTTCTCAGAAAAGCTGCTCGTTGAGAAGCATAGGTAAGCAAATGAGAGGCCTCTGATTATAGTATTCCCTGGAGAGAAGGGGATAGTTAGCTAAGGCTGCAGATAACAGGTCTGCATACTTTGCAAGCTGTTTTTACATATGCCCTCAGAAAAAACATTCTTGATTATTTTTTTTATTTTTTTGGAGGGGGGTGGATTATGTACTAAATTGTTTTTAAATATATTTTCTATAAGGAAATAATATCTACTTGATTGTAATTTTAATTTCAAATTGTTTTCTCTTTACAGTTTCGAGTCTTGTTTGCCAACCTGGTGGCTTTCTTCTGGTATGCATATTTGGCATCAACACAGAAGTAATTTTGAAACTTTGCTTGGAAGATGAACAAGTATTGAGACACTGCATTAAACTCGTAGCTGTACTAGGGGAAACCACATGGATTATGTTTTGTGGATAAACAGTATATTAATATAATGCTAATTGAAAGTAACAGTGCCACTAATTAGATAATGTTATATGAGAGAGAGTTTTATTTCGTAATGTAGAACAGTTCTGCATTGTTCCACCACAAGGATTTTCATGTAAACCCCAGGATGAGATTTAAGAGCTGCAAGCTTGTCTTTCTTAGTGATGTCTGTCATTAATACTGACATGTTAAATTAGTAAGATATGTTTCACTTACAAAAGGGGTATCTCCATAATTTTGAAAATATAGGAACTATTTAACAGAATTTACTTTTGGGGAGAACATTTTTCAGTTAATGTGACTGTTTGGGTTTTTATGTACTAAATCAACACAACATATAATGACACTGGTGGAATATAGTTAGACAAAATTGTGGTCCAGGCACTCAAGGGTCAGTTGAAAAGCATGTTTTTCCCAATAAACATGTTGTTTAACTGACCCTTGAGTGCCTGGACCACAATTTTGTTTAACTACTACAGGAGGGGGTAGCCAGCGCCAGGTCTGGCTGCACCAGGATTCTAATAAGTGTGCGGTATTCCTCTCTTTTTCTATATACTGGCTGATTATAGGACTACTTGTTTTTTTAGTCTGTACCGCTTTGTTTGTGTAATCCACACTGCAGAACTTTTATGATAGAGTGCAAATCAGAAAACCATTGGATTAATAAAATAATTTAAATAAACATTAAATCAGATTAAAATATGATCCAAATGTAATGGCGTTCTCAAAATTAATTCACACAACCTTATCTAAACTAATATAACACATTTTTAAATGTATTTTGTTTGTTTACCTGAGTGTGTATAAATAAGATATATATCTAAAATTTTATCTTAAAGCCTTTTTTTTTTTTTTTTTTTGCCAAGAAAAAGCAGAATGCTTTTAGCATACATACTTATATCACTGTGATCTGCTGTAAAGATATTGTTGAAGGTAGTCTGTCTTAATCAAATTTTTATAACGAGAGAAGTTGAAAAAGATACTTTGCATTTAATCTGTATTTGAACTGCTGTATAAAGATTAAATGGGTTATAATATCTTTTTTTTGTGTTCATTTCCTCTGTTTAAGGAGATCTAATTAACACTGCGGTTTTAGCCAGTAGGGAAATAATGCAACTGCTTACAGCCACTTAACGTTGGTGCCTACCTAGACTACAAATGTGCGTTATTTAATTTTTCCATTTTTAAATAAATATTTGATATACATTATTTGCAGTCAGAATTACAGGTGTAATGGCTGATTTTCTTCTTTAAATTTATGAAGAGACCTGTTTGGGTTTTTGTTTTGTTTTTTGTTTTCGGGGGAGGGGCACCTGTGAATTAAATACTTATGATGACATGATATGTAAATAAGGTCACAATCAGTTAACATAATCTAACCGTCACAATCAGTTAACATAATTAAACCCTTTATGCTCCATGGGTGGTTCTTCTGCTCTCCAAGCGCTTGCCTCCAAGAGCTAATTACCCTTGGCAAAATGAGCTGAACCAAGCACTGCAGCGTTTCAGTTTCCCTGGCAAGCTGTAGTGTTTCGAGTGTTACTATAAAGCTTGTTTTTAGCTAGAAAGATAAGTTATATTGGTTTAAAATAAGAAAAAAAAAATATTTAAATGTGGTTTCTCTGCTCCAAACTCATAATGTCTTGCAGCAAAACATCCGAAATTAAAACATTAGGTACCATGGGAGAATGGACTTCATACATGGAGATATTCACTTTAGTTCTTTCGAATAACCATTGTATCAATTATGCAAACGTAGGTGACAAAACAGGTTGGAAAGTATCATGGAAAGATATTAATGAGTCGAAAACATATAATCCGCCACAATACTCAAAACTGGAACATGGATCTATCAAAACCTATGAAAATACACACTTCAAAACCTGAAGTGGTCACATCTCTTCTACAGCACTGTAACTTCACAAAATAGTGTCTGGGTCATACATTGGGCATATTGTCTTACTCAAGATGTAACTGAGCATAATTTGGGGGATTCTATCACAGTGGCATATATCAAATGTACAAAATACACAGCAAAAATGCAACTTGCAAGTAAAAAAATTCTATTTTTTTTTTTTTTTTACAGTAACTATATATATATATATATATATATATATATATATACATATATATATATATATGATACCCTGGAGTGTGTACTTTAAAAATGGTAGGTCTATGTGGAGTTATATAAACAGTCAAACTGCTATAATGCCCCAAAAATGAGACATAAGCTCATCAAATGCATTGTAGCTTCACATAATAGTGGTAAATGCATACTGTGGGTGTATTGTTGTACTCGGCATATGTAGTTGAACACAATATGGGGTTTTGTACTGATATAGCACTTAGGTTTACAAAATACACACTAAAGCAGGGCTGCTCAACAGGTAGCTCCCCAGATGTTGTAGAACTACAACTCCCGTGATGCTTTGCATGCATTTAGGAGAACAAAGCATCATGGGAGTTGTAGTTCTACAACATCTGGGGAGCTACCTGTTGGGCAGCCCTGCACTAAAAGAACCTTGCTATATGTGTGTATGTAAAAAAAAAAATAAAAAAAAATACTACAGTATTTCGCACAGATTGGTGGTGAAATGGCTAAGTAAAAAGTGTCAAAATACTTAGGTAAATAGTCTATGATTTCTACTACTTTACATAAATACATACTTTTGTGTGGCAATTTTTTTTCTGTGATGGTTATTAAAGAGTGTAAAAATGAGCTTTAGAAGTACCGGTTTTAATCATTCAGATTTTCTGCTCCTCATCTGATTTGCATGTAATTTTCCGCTTTGCTTTCTCCTTGCCTCCTGTATTTCAGCCTGACTGTCCCCCAATGGCAATGCTCCAGTGATGGCAGAATGCCTGCCCAAGCCTTCTCAGAGTCCTCCGCATTCAGACACTTGAACTTACAAACCACATCTCCCTTTTCTTTCCCTTCCTTTCCCTATAGAACTAACGACCACACACTCTCTCATATAGTGTGGTTGGCTGACTGGGACTGGCAGGGATCGGGTAACTGTAGGTAGGGAGATTGGCTGACAGGGTCTAACAGGGAGAAGTTAACTATGGGTAGGGAGGTTGGCTGGCAGGGGATGGGTTAACTGTGGGTAGGGAAACTGGCTGACAGGGGCTGGAGGAAAATGTATTACTTGTGTGGTGGAATCTCAGTTAAAATAAATTTAGTAGGCCGAGATTACCACGTGGCATGTGTACGTGCATATGCTGACGTATCGATCAGTTGGTTGCACGTGGCAAGATACGATCAGTAGTGTACGGAGCATGTGCAAGAATACAGGATGTAGTATTCCCCTCCTCCATTGTGCTGGACAGGCCATGCGGTCAAGCAGGAAGTTAATTCTTATTTGTATTGATTGGTCAAGAGAATGTGCGGGTGGAGCTTAATATGGGAGGAGTTATATGCCTATATAAGGAGCCTGCACTATTGTCCGGGGCTCAGAACTTGTTGTATTTTGGTGACATTAGTCCCTCTGAGTCCCGATCGGTGATCCGAATAAAGAATCTCTTCCTTCCTGAAGAAACCTGTGTCCATCTCTCTGTGCTTGGCTTCCGTCAGTTTCTCCGGTATCATTTGGTGCATTGGCCGGGAAGCTCATCGTTCAACGGTAGCTGAGAGGCAGAGGCGTGAGACGGTCTATCTTTGCCCACGTTCTCTACGGCTGCACCCCTGAACTTCTGCGTGGACCTCCCTTCGTCTCGGCGCCACTGGTCTGTTGTCCAGGAGATCATCGGCCTCTACGTAGTAAGTGCTGGGGTGTCCCCATCGATGAGTGTGAACTCAGGTTCAGGAACGAGGAGGTAAGACGACCGCTGTTTTAGACGGCGGACCCACTAGGGGTATACCGATTGTGCGGTAGGCCCATAAGGGGTTAAATCTGTGTATGGAATCTGCCCCCTCTGTCGGAGGGAAGGAGCGAAGGCGCACCGCTCAATCGAACGCTCTTTAGTAAGACCGTTTGATTTGGTTTGGAGTCAGGCGGGGTTCTGTGTAAATAGCCCTAGCCGGACACCGGTGTCTTGTCTAGACTAGCGTTCTAGGGTGTACAATTTGTTCGCTAGGTCGGAGGGACTGGGAGACTAAGCGGCGTCTGTGTAAATTCGGTCCGCTAGCTCTCAACCTATCTTGGCTAAGTGGGAAGGCGTGTAAATTTGGAACCCACTAGACTATTGATAGAGTAGAAAGACTAAAAGGGTTCTGTTGTAAATTCCGCCCTCTAGTTCGCTATATGTGGTGCTTGGGCAGTGTGGCTAACCAAAACGGATGTAGATAGTTTTAGGTAGTCCATCAAGGTACTGGCCAATAGTTTAGTTGGGATTGTATATGTGTTAAAGATTGTTAGTAAAGTGTATATCTTGTTAGCGCGAGCTCAGCCGTCTAGCGAGAGTGTCAATAGTGTGTTGCTGTATTATAGTGCACGGTACCATAACCCTGTATATTTACTGACACTGTATATAAGTACTAATCATTGTCGTTTATTGCATGTCTAACACCATAACCACTAATAATTGTATTGTGACCTTAAATTGTACTTTGACCTATGCTAACCGTACTGTAACTGCTGTTTGTAAAAGACGATGTTACTGGGGTGTGTTATAGACGGGTAATTCATATATAGAGAATTATAGCGTGGGTGACTGTATAGTTTCGCCAAAGGGCATAATATCGATTACTTAGTGACTGGTGTAACAGCTGTGTGTGTACGGGAATTCCCTGAGTGTTTTTTATCGTGTTATTGTGTACGTTTCACTTGGTAACTGTACCACGTGGTGCTGAAGCCGGAAGAAACGGGTGTGACTGTTGAATAGAGTGTGTGTATAGCATTCGTTGTCAACAACGCTCCATTGATAAGTATGGGCGCGTCGGAGTCGACGATTTTGGATCCCTTAGGTTGTATGGTGAAGAATTTTAAAAAGGGATTTACAAAATGTGATTTTGGGGTTAAAATGTCTTCTGTACGTTTGGTCACTTTGTGCACTAGGGAGTGGCCTACTTTGGTTGCGGCATGGCCGCCACGTGGCAGTTTAGATCCAAATCTGGTACAGCGTGTACACGTGGCTGTATCAGGTAGGCCTGAACTTTACGGACAGTTTCCATACATTGATTGTTGGAGGCAGGCTGTAAACGACTCGCCAAGATGGATCCGAATATGCCACGAGGAGCAATGTCGCCTCATGGTGGCCAGGACTTGTTTGTCCACTAGGACCACGGTTAAGCCCATTTTGGACACGCCCCCTGAGTCCGAGATCCCTATGCTGCCCCCTTATTTCCCTGTAGGGGGAGGTGATACAAGTACAGGAAGTTCTACACCCACTCGCCCGTTGTCCCCATCTACTTCCTCCTCCAGCTCAGAATCCATACCATCCGTTACTAAACCTCCTCTTCCGGTACCAACCCCCGTTAAACCCATGTATCCTGATTTGGCGCCAACTCAAGCTTCCGGTCAGGCTTCTTCTAGCCCGGCTCGGAATATTCTATTTACCGACCTTCCCCAACATCAAGCTTCTACATCCTCATGTCTTACTACCCCCCGACCGGAACCTCTAACCGACGCCCCTCCACGTAGCCCTATACTAACCCGACAACTGACCGGTACCCAACGACCTAAACATTATCAGATGCCTCTTCGTTTGAATCCTGGGTCAGCCTATCTTGATGCCACAGGTCAAATGGTGTATGCTGACCCAGTCTTCGTATATGTCCCGTTCACGACTACCGATCTCTTGAATTGGAAGACCCACAATTCCTCGTATACTGAGAAACCACAAGCCATGACCGACCTGTTCACCTCGATAGTTCAGACGCATAATCCGACTTGGGCTGATTGCCAGCAATTACTAATGACATTATTTAACAATGAGGAGAGGACTAGGATAAATCAAGCGGCTATTAAAGCACTGGAGGAAGAAGCCCGTACTTTAAATCAAGCCAATCCAGCAGCATGGGCCGCAACTCATTATCCTAATACTGATCCCGAATGGAACGTTAATGGCGCAGACATGCGTCACCTAAAAGCTTATAGAGATGCTATAATTGCTGGCATGAAAGCCGGAGGGAAGAAAGCCATAAATATGTCGAAGACAGTTGAGGTGATTCAGAAGAGTGATGAAGCACCTAGTGTCTTTTATGACCGATTATTGGAGGCATACCGCTTGTATACCCCCTTTGATCCGGAAGACACTGATAATTCCCGAATGGTAAACTCTGCCTTTGTCAGCCAAGCCTACGGGGATATTAAGCGCAAGCTACAGAAGTTAGAAGGGTTTGCAGGAATGTCTATCACCCAACTAATGGAGGTAGCAAATAAGGTATATATGAATAGGGAATTCCATCTGTAAGAACTATTACCGTAATAGGAGCAACTGGAAGGAGTGCTGCAAAACCGGTTCTTAAAAGTCGACTCTGTACATTGGGAGGCCACGTAGTAAAACATCAATTCCTTTACATGCCTGAATGTCCAGTCCAATTGCTGGGACGTGATATGCTATCCAAATTACAAGCGCAGATTACGTTCCTACCAAACGGAACAACATCCTTAAAGTTTAATGGACCTTCAGGTATTATGACATTATCCATACCAAAGGAAGAAGAGTGGCGACTTTATACAGCATTGACTAGCCAAAACCCTAGGAGTGATGAATCCTTATTCAACATACCAGGAGTTTGGGCAGAGAACAACCCACCAGGACTGGCCCGCAATATTCCACCTATTAAAATCGAACTAAAACTTGGGGTTTATCCAGTGAGCCTACGACAATATCACATTCCGCAGAAGGCTAAGAAGAACATTCAATCTTATCTGGATAAGTTCATACGGTATGGTATCCTAAAATTCTGTACTTCCCCCTGGAACACCTCATTGCTGCCTGTTCAAAAGCCCGGTACAGATGAGTATCGCCCTGTGCAGGACTTGAGAGCAGTCAATGATGCGGTTGTTAGTATACATCCAGTTGTGCCCAATCCGTATAACCTGCTTGCTTTAATTCCGGGCGGGGCTACCTATTTTACAGTCTTAGACCTCAAAGATGCCTTCTTTTGCCTCCGAATTGCCGCAGAAAGCCAATGTATCTTCGCTTTCCCATGGGAAAACGCTGTAACGGGCTCGAAACGCCAAATGACTTGGACAAGACTACCTCAAGGGTTTAAAAATTCACCGACCCTATTTGGTTCAGCTCTAAGTCAAGATCTACTGGATTTCGAGTCCATCCCAGGAGAGTGTGTATTGTTACAATATGTAGATGACTTGTTGATAGCCGCAGTCACAAGAGAAATATGTCAGCAAGCCACGCACGATCTACTACACATTCTCTGGAAGGCAGGATACAAGGTGTCTAGGAAGAAGGCTCAGTTGTGTCTGCCAACTGTCAAATATCTGGGATTCCATATCTCTGAAGGTCAAAGGATAATGGGGCCAGAGAGAAAAGAAGCTGTGTGCCAAATACCAACACCCAAGAATAGAAGACAAGTGCGAGAGTTCTTGGGGGCAGCAGGCTTCTGTAGGATATGGATTCCCAGTTACGCGATATTGGCAAAACCTCTGTATGCAGCTATCAAGGGTACAGAACACGACCCCTTCTTATGGACTCAAGAACAGCAAACGGCATTTGAAGATGTGAAGAAGGCTTTGATGAGTGCCCCAGCATTAGGTCTGCCTGATCACACACGACCATTCTACCTGTATGTACACGAGCAAAGAAGAATGGCTGTGGGAGTATTGACACAGTACTTGGGATCATGGCAAAGACCTGTTGCCTATATGTCTAAGCAACTGGATGCAGTGGCCAGCGGACTTCCACCTTGTCTAAGAGCCGTAGCTGCAGCCGCCCTGCTGGTAGCCGAAGCTGATAAGCTCACTCTGGGTCAAGAACTTTATGTACGAGTGCCACATGCAGTACAGACGTTGTTGGATTACAAAGGAAATCATTGGTTTAATAACAGCCCTATGACCAAGTATAAAGCAATCTTGTGTGAAAACCCAAGAGTGCATTTAGAGACTGTAAATACCTTAAATCCAGCTACCCTTTTACCACAACCTACTGAAAGTCAACATGATTGTTTGGAAGTGATGGATGAAGTATTCTCAAGTAGACCAGATCTTCGTGATTTTCCCATCCAGAACCCCGATGTTCAATATTACACAGGCGGCAGTAGTTATGTGAAAGAAGGGATCCGCTATGCAGGATATGCAGTAACAACGATAGACAAGGTGATAGAAGCTCGGCCACTGGCAAAAGGAACATCAGCACAGAAAGCAGAATTGATAGCACTGACACGAGCGTTACAATTGGCTGAAGGTTTAAGAGTGAACATCTACACGGACTCCAAGTATGCGTTTTTAACCACTCATGCCCACGGAGCTTTGTATAAAGAAAGAGGACTATTGAATTCAGAGGGCAAAGAAATCAAGTACGCAGCTGAAATACTACAACTATTAGAAGCAGTATGGAAACTGAAAGAAGTCGGTATTATACATTGTCGAGCGCATCTGAGAGGAGATGGTGATGTAAGCAAAGGAAACCGGATGGCAGATAATGCAGCTAAGCGTGCCGCTGAATCAGGAAGACAGGAATATGTGGAACATATAGCTGCTCTTATACCAACCCCACTGTCTCAATGGACTCCAGTTTATACAGCTCAAGAAGAGGAGTGGTTAAAGACTGAACCTGGAAAGTATTTGGAGAACAAATGGTATCAGTTAGAAGATGGGAGAATAGTTATTCCAGCATCACTAGCGGTAGAAATTGTCCAAAACTATCACAACGGGACACATTCTGGGAGAGAGAGTACAGAAGAATCTCTCAGAAAACATTTCTACATACCAAGATTGTCCAACTTAACTCAAGCCATTGTACGAAGATGTGTGACGTGTGCTAAAAATAATGCAAGGCAAGGACCAGTAAAGCCACCAGGAGTTCAGTTTAGGGGGGGACTCCCTATGTCCGATCTACAAATTGACTACACAGTAATGCCTAAATCTGGTGGACATCGCTACCTACTAGTAGTTGTGTGCACCTATTCAGGCTGGGTAGAAGCATGTCCTACTCGTACAGAGAAAGCAGGAGAAGTTGTGAGATTCCTGCTACGAGAAATAATACCCCGATATGGACTACCCTGCTCTATAGGATCGGACAATGGTCCAGCTTTTGTTCATCAATGCCTACAACAACTGACTCATATGCTTGGTATAAAGTGGAGACTTCATACGGCATATAGACCTCAGAGTTCTGGTAAGGTAGAGAGAATGAATAGAACTATTAAGAACCAGTTGGCAAAAATGTGTCAGGAAACCCAACTTAAGTGGAACGTTCTTTTGCCCATAGCTCTGTTACGAATTCGCAGTACACCTACCAGAAGGATGGGTCTCTCTCCTTTTGAAATCATGTATGGGCGACCACCTCCCGTACTTGGTAACTTAAGGGGGGATTTGAGTCAGTTGGGAGAAGGAATTACTCGGCAGCAGGTTGTAGAGTTGGGTAAGACTATGGAGGAGGTACAGAAATGGGTACAAGATAGATTACCTGTCAATATTTATCCCCCTGTTCATAGTTACCACCCAGGAGACCAAGTGTGGATTAAAGAGTGGAATAATGTGCCGTTAGGGCCCAAGTGGAGAGGTCCTTATGTTGTTCTTTTGTCTACCCCTACAGCGATAAAAGTGGCCGAAGTGACTCCGTGGATACATCACTCCAGGGTTAAACCAGCAGCAGTCGATTCTTGGCAAGTTACACCAGATCCCGAGAATCCCTGCAAGATCCGGTTAAAGCGCACGACTCGGAGTGACGAGGAACCTTGTGGATTACAAATTTTATTGTTTCAGAGATTGGTAAGTGAGTGAGACGCCCATAATAAAGCCTGTCCGCTCACCAACGAGTGATTTAAAAGTCAGGAAAAGTCTCGAAGGGACCCCTGTGAAGACGTACAGAACTCCATTCCCTGCAGCCCTTACATCCTGGAAGCTGAGGTGCCATCGCACGGACGAAGACTGAGGATGCCGACGCAAGATGTGCTTATGATAATGTTTATTTATATGTATTTTTATATTCAGGAAGGTAGAGGTACCGACACTCCTAGCTGTGAGGTATGCATTAAGACTACAAGAACAGGTAACCATATTTCCCAGACCCTAATTTGGCATTCGCAATATGAATGTAAAGGAGATGTATCCAGGTGTAGATATCTAAATGTAGAGTATAGTGTATGCCATCTAGGGGTAGGAGAACCTAAGTGCTTCAATCCAGAGTATCAACCCCGTACAATTTGGTTGACTCTCAGGAATGGAGATCCTCAGGGGACCCTAATAAATAAAACGGTATTAGAATCCGTACATTCTTCGGGTGTTCTGCTATTTGATGCATGTAAGGCAATATCAAGTGGTAGAAAGCCGTGGAATGTATGTGGGGATCTTAGATGGGAGAGAACGTATGGGTCTAACGATAAATATATTTGTCCCAGTAGTAAAAATAAGTATGTGAGTCCTAGATGCCCAAATAGGGATTATAATTTTTGCCCATATTGGTCTTGTGTGGGGTGGGCAACTTGGGGACAGACAGCAGACAAGGATATGATTGTGACTAAGTTGCCTACCAATCCATACTGTAAGTCTATGGAATGCAATCCAGTCCATATTCTTATAAATAATCCTGACCAATTTTTGGATAGATATGGTAATTTATTTGGGTTTCAAATATACGGGACGGGTTTAGACCCTGGGACAGTATTGTTTATAGGGATAGAGACCGATACGGTAACCTCCCAAACTCATCAGGTATACCATTCCTTTTATGAAGAGATGAGTATAGATAATAAGATCCCCCATAATGCTAAAAACCTGTTCATTGATTTAGCTGAAAGTATTGCCGGTAGTCTTAATGTTACCAACTGCTATGTGTGTGGAGGTACTAACATGGGAGACCAATGGCCTTGGGAAGCAAAGGAGGTAATGTCCGGTTCTGAGGCAGTTGAACAATTAATATCTTCACAAGCCGATTATCATATGAGTGTTAGAGGTAAATCTGAGTGGAGATTAAAGACCTCCATCATAGGTTATGTTTGCATAGCAAGGAAAGGAATGATGTATAATACGTCTGTAGGAGAATTAACTTGTCTAGGGCAAAAAGCTTATGATGATGATACAAAGAATACAACTTGGTGGTCGGCTTCAAATGTCTCAGAACCATCTAACCCGTTTGCAAGATATGCCAATTTAAAGGACGTGTGGTTTGATTTATCCATCACATCTAGTTGGAGAGCCCCAGCAAATTTGTACTGGATCTATGGTAAGAAGGCCTATTCGGAGTTGCCACAGGACTGGGAAGGGGCATGTGTGTTGGGTATGCTCAAACCATCCTTCTTCTTGTTACCTATTGAAACAGGTGAGACTTTGGGTGTTAAAGTGTATGATGTGAATCATAGAAAGAAAAGGGGACCCATAGAGATAGGCGCCTGGGAAGATGATGAATGGCCTCCCCAGCGTATTATAGATTATTATGGGCCAGCCACGTGGGCAGAGGATGGTACTTTTGGATATAGAACCCCAATTTATTTGCTCAACCGTATTATAAGGTTACAGGCGGTGGTTGAGATTATTACTAATGAGACCTCACAAGCGCTCAATCTTCTAGCGAAGCATAATACCAGGATGAGGACAGCAGTATACCAAAATAGATTAGCCTTGGATTACCTACTGGCAGTAGAGGGAGGTGTATGTGGGAAGTTTAACCTGAGCAATTGCTGTCTTCAAATAGATGACGAAGGGCAAGCAATAGCTGAGCTTACTAGCCATATGGTTAAACTAGCACATGTGCCTACTCAGGTATGGAAAGGGTATAATCCAAGTAGTTGGTTTGGTAGCTGGTATGAGCAGTTTGGAGGGCTTAAAGGACCACTCTAGTGCCAGGAAAGCATACTCATTTTCCTGGCACTAGAGTGCCCTGAGGGTGCCCCCACCCTCAGGGACCCCCTCCCGCCCGGCTCTGGAAAGGGGTTAAATCTTACCTTTTTCCAGCGCTGGGCGGAGAGCTCTCCTCCTGCTCTCCTCCTCCGATCCGCCTCTTCTCCTCCCCGTCGGCTGAATGCGCACGCGCGGCAAGAGCTGCGCGCGCATTCAGCCGGTCACATAGGAAAGCATTCATAATGCTTTCCTATGGACGCTTGCGTGCTCTCACTGTGATTTTCACAGTGAGAATCACGCAAGCGCCTCTAGCGGCTGTCAGTGAGACAGCCACTAGAGGAAAAAGGGGAAGGCTTAACTAATTGATAAACATAGCAGTTTCTCTGAAACTGCTATGTTTATAAAACAATTAGTTAACCCTAGCTGGACCTGGCACCCAGACCACTTCATTAAGCTGAAGTGGTCTGGGTGCCTAGAGTGGTCCTTTAAGGCATTGGTAGGCGGAGTCCTACTGATTTTAATGTTGTGTCTACTCTTGCCATGTCTTATCCCCTTAGTAGTTAGGTCTGTGCAAAGCCTGATAGAAAATATAGCAGAAAGGAAGGCTGCAGCACAGATAATGGCCATATATAAATATAAGGCTCTAGATCAGGGAGAACCAATGCAGGAAGAGGAGTGTTAAGAGATTCACATCATGGGAAAAGTCTGGTCTGGTTCATGGTAACCTGAGGTATATGCAAACCAAGGTTAAGTGATGCCTCAAGTAATTGTGAAATATCAAGAGGCATCAAAGGGGGGAATGTGGTGGAATCTCGGTAAAAATAAATTTAGTAGGCCGAGATTACCACGTGGCATGTGTACGTGCATATGCTGACGTATCGATCAGTTGGTTGCACGTGGCAAGATACGACCAGTAGTGTACGGAGCATGTGCGAGAATACAGGATGTAGTATTCCCCTCCTCCATTGTGCTGGACAAGCCATGCGGTCAAGCAGGAAGTTAATTCTTATTTGTATTGATTGGTCAAGAGAATGTGCGGGTGGAGCTTAATATGGGAGGAGTTATATGCCTATATAAGGAGCCTGCACGATTGTCCGGGGCTCAGAACTTGTTGTATTTTGGTGACATTAGTCCCTCTGAGTCCCGATCGGTGATCCGAATAAAGAATCTCTTCCTTCCTGAAGAAACCTGTGTCCATCTCTCTGTGCTTGGCTTCCGTCAGTTTCTCCGGTATCACTTGCACTACAGATGGGAGTAAGGGAAAGGAGCACATATGGATTCTAGCTCCAGTGCAGTCTGTGCTGTGAGCATTCCTTACACTAGATAAGACATTCCTCTGTTTTCATTGGCTGCAAAAGGTATGTTTCTTTTAAAGACTGGAAACATGTTGAAATGTAAGAGGAGATGGCTCAGGAGGCTGGGTTAAACTGCTGAAAATGCCAAAGCATTTTACAGCATTGCAGGAAAGTTACACAGCATTGAAAGAAAATAAACTAACCACAGGTATTTTGAGATTATTAGCTTTTGTTTTAGCTTAACTTGCTGCCTGTCTTATTTTCTCCCAGCCGCTCTATTCTATGTGTCTCATCCTCCCCCCACCCCTCTGTGTCTTTCTTTTCCCCCCAACCCCTCCATATGCCTCTTTCCCCTCCTACATGTGTCGCATTCCCCCTCAGTTCCTCCATGTGTCTTATTCCCCAGCCCCTCCAGGTTTCTCATTCCCCCCAGCCCCTCCAGCTCCCCAAATGTATGTCATCCAGCCCCTCCACATATCTCACCTCCCCCCACCCCCTCAGCTCATTCATGTGTCTCATCTCATTCTTCCCCCTAGTTCCTCCAGTGTGTTCCTGACTTGCGCTGTTAGCTTGTCCATAAGGAAGTTGTCCAGTAGTTTTGCTATAACCAGGGCTATTTGTGGAATTTCAGAACAGGACCATTTTTGTGCCAGTGCTCTGCGGGCCGCTAGGTTAATCATGTTTAGGAGTTTTTGTTTGTGTTTGGTCAGGTCCTCTGTGGGCCTAGACAGCAGGTATGCCCAAGGGTCTAAATATAGTTTCCTCTGTAGGATTTGTGAGTTTAATTCCATAATTTTACGCCAGTAGTTTACCTCAGGGCATTCTCACCACATATGTATATAGGTGCCCTTTCCACCGCACAGGTGCCAATATGCATCTGTGGAGTTCAGTTTCATCTGATATTGCTTTACTGGGGTCGTTTACCAGTGGAATAGTGTTTTTTATGACTGCTCCTGGAGCGTTACGCAAAGTGTTGTTTTTGTACACGTCTCCCAGATCTCTTGCCAATCTGTGCCCTCAACACCTCGCCCAGATCAGTCTCCCGTGGGTCGGCATAGCATAGTGCCCCTTCTTTATCAGTTGCTGTGCTAATGTGGTTGTTTGTGTGGGTTCAGTAAAACAGTTTTTCAAAGAAGCTCATTTGTAATGTGGCAGTTGCCTCAACGTCTGCGCTTTGTAAGTATCTAAAGTAATCGCGCATTTTGAGCAGAGCTAGTGTGTTCAGATGCTCATATGTGACTATATCCTGATCTACATATAGGTGAGTATATCTTTGTAATCCCGTTGTCTCTATCCCTCCAGAGTCTCTAGCTCTCTTCACTGGCGGGAACGCTCTGTTCCTAAACACCGGAGTCATAGGAGACAGGAGGTCACTCAGGGAGAATTTCTGACGTGACTGATCCCATAATTGTATGGACTTGAGCCGGGTTTGAGGTTTGCAGGATAGCCCTTTGGTTCCGCGGAACCCAAATGTAGAACTGGGGAAGATCCATCCCTGTCATCAGGGATTCCAGGTCTACCCATCGTCTTCTGTCAGGAGCAGTGGCGTACATACCAGGGTCGCAGGGGTCGCGGCTGCGACCGAGCCCGGCCCACCAGGGGGCCCGGCCGCCCTGCGACCCAGGTATGTAGGTCACTGGGCCAGCCTCTTCTGCTGGGGGGCCCAGGAGCCGGCCACCTCCGGGCCCCCCGAGGCTGGCCCTGCTGTCACCCGGCTGGCTGGCGGGCGCGCGAGGGAGCACTGTCCCCTGGGTGCTCCCTCTTCAGCTCCCTCGCGCACCGCACTGATACCGGAGCCGGAAGATGACGTCATCTTCCGGCTCCGGCATCAGTACGCGGCGCGCGAGGGAGCTGAAGAGGGAGCACCCAGGGGACAGTGCTCCCTCGCGCGCCCGCCAGCCAGCCGGGTGACAGCAGGGCCAGCAACACCACTGGACCCCAGGGAATCCCCCCAGCTCTCCCACAGGTAAGGAGGCTGGGGGGGATAAAAAAAAAAAAAAAAACGTTTGAGTGTGTATGTTAGTGAGTGTGTTAGTGTTAGTGAGTGTGTGTTAGTGAGTGTGTTAGTGTTAGTGAGTGTGTTAGTGTTAGTGAGTGTGTTAGTGTTAGTGAGTGTGTGTGTTAGTGAGTTTGTTAGTGTTAGTGAGTGTGTGTGTTAGTGAGTGTGTGTGTTAGTGAGTGTGTTAGTGAGTGTGTGTGTTAGTGAGTTTGTTAGTGTTAGTGAGTGTGTGTTAGTGTTAGTGAGTGTGTGTGTTAGTGAGTGTGTGTGTGTTAGTGAGTGTGTTAGTGTTAGTGAGTGAGCGTGTGTGTTAGTGTGAGTGTGTTAGTGTTAGTGAGTGAGTGTGTGTGAGTGAGTGTAATTTATCCAATTTAAATTCTTGTTTGTGGTAACTATGGCAAAAAGTGATTCAAATCCTGCAGCAACTTCATCTCTTGCTTTAAACTCATTGGGCACCCCCCTAGGCACCCCAATGGCATCAATATAAACATGAGGATCAAAACTTCCCTTCACTGGGGCTTCGCGCTTAACCTTAGTGTGACTGGACTCATGGGTGTTGAGGTGTGTGTCAGAGATGATGTGTATGGGCATGATGGCTTTAGCCAAAGTACACTCCCCCCACCATTCTTTGTCCATTCTGGATCTTAGCTGTAAATCCCCACACAACCAGTAAATATCCCCTAATGATCTAGTATGAAACTGCAACAAGTTCATGGAGACATTTCTGTAGGTAGCGCAATACCCTTTAGAGAAGTTACCCAAGAATTTACCAATTCCATCATAGTTAGCATAACAAGTGTAATTACCTTTATATACTGTAATACCATCTGGGGGTTTGACATCCTTGGTTAGAAGAGGATACTCTTTTGTCCATGCTTTACATATGGACCTGTTGAAAAGGCTCAAAACACATGCTTCTATATCTACTGGCAGGATTAAAGGCACGGTGCCCAGATGAGGCCGGGCACCGCCACACACATAGCATGCGGTCTTATTATGCTTATTAGCATTATATTTCATCCATTCTAACCATAGATTAACATCATTAAAACCTGTTTCAGCGGCCATGGTATCTTCAAAAGTGGGGTTAGCAATGGCCATCATGTCTTGAAAGGTCTGGATGTGAGGTTTTAATGGATTGGGGACCATATGGGTGGCCCCTTGCCATTCAGATGAGTTGCACATATCTTTGAGGTAAAAATGCCCTAACTTTTTATAGGAACCCTTTTTCCAATACATTACCATTACATATTGATCTGCATCTGTTGGACTTGGATGCTCAATATTGAGGATTCATTTCATTGGTGTACCCCCCCCAGGCTTTCTCAAAGTCATTATTTGGAGGAGGGATCTACCATGGTCATCTACTTTAGATAAGGCACTTTTTGGCTTATAACCCCAGGCAGGCCCGGCATTCCATCCCGCCGCCCCCCAATGGTCACAATTGTGCCCCCATTGTTTGTCCACTACACAAACATATGGGTCTTTTGAATGAGGGATATCTCTATAGATATTCTGAATTTGTGATGTAGGGAACGGGCATTCTACAATATCACAATAATCAAAGGTATAGGTAGCCACATGAGTACATGATGAATTATACCAGAAGGTGTACCCACTAACATCCTTAGTAATGGCTACCTGTTGGGTCTTAATTAAATTGATTAAGGAGATTATGTACCAGAGGTACATGCTTGTGCGGTATCTGCTTCCTCTGGGGCAGGAGACTTCTTGCAGTGGGAAGCGTGGATCCAATTTGGCCTGCCGGCCACTTTGACGGAGGTTGCGGTGATCAGGAGAACTTGGAATGGACCGTCAAATCTTGGTTCCAGGGTATTTTTCCGCACAAATTTCTTAACCAGAACCCAATCTCCGGGGAGCAGGCTATGGGTACCTGTATCCAAATCGGGATCTGGAATTGAAGAGAAAACTTGGGCATGTATTTTGTTTAAGGCACTTGCAAGCTCAGTTACATAGTCTACTAAAACATCTGATTGGAGCTGTAACTGCTGCGGATAATAACAACCTAGTCTGGGTGCTGTTCCAAATAGAATCTCATATGGGGATAGTGAGTGCTTCCCTCTAGGTGTGTGCCTAACGCTAAATAAAGCTATTGACAGGCTTTCTGGCCAGGGCATCTTTGTTTCCTGTGACATTTTCAACATTCTGGCTTTTAGAGTGCCGTTCATGCGCTCTACTTTACCACTACTTTGTGGGTGGTAAGGGGTGTGAAAGGCTAGGGTTACCCCTAGAGCAGTCCAAATTTCTTTAGTCACTGTTGCTGTAAAAGCTGGGCCCTGATCACTTTCAATGACTTCTGGAAGTCCAAATCTACATACAATGTCTGTAAGTAGACGTTTCGCTGTTGTTTTTGCAGTGATATTGGCCACTGGGTAGGCTTCTGGCCAGCCTGAGAACATGTCCACTATCACTAGTGCATATTCATGAGGCCCACTCTTGGGCATTTGTATATGGTCAATTTGAATTCTTTGGAAAGGGTACATGGGTTTTGCTAGGTGCTTTGCAGGCACCTTGATTGGTTTTCCTGGATTGCATTTTGCACAAATGACACAGGCCCTACAGAAGCTGTTGATCAATGTTGTGATTCCAGGTGCTTCATAATACTTTTGTATGAGGGCGGCCATTAGGTCTTTTGACAAATGTGCAGGTCCATGTGCCCATTGGACAACTGCTGGATATAAATTTTTTGGAAGGCAGAATTTGAAGTTGTTGTAGTATATCCCATCTTTTAGGATAGCTCCTTTATTCTTCCATTTCTGGATTTCTTCAGGGGTAATTGCAGCTTGCTGTTCTCGCAGAATTCTTAAATCAGTAGGAAGAGTTTGTAGAGCAAAAATAGGAACTTCTTCTTCTTGTTCGGACACTTCTTCATCCACTTCCTGCAAATCTCTGGCCGCTTGCTTAGCAGCCTGATCAGCCAAATGGTTGCCCTTTGCTTCATCTGTATCCAACTTCCCATGTGCCTTCACTTTCAGAACGGCCACCTCTTCAGGGAGTAAGAGGGCATCCATTAGTTCCTTGATTGCAGAGCTGTGTTTGACTGGTGTACCGGCAGTGGTAAGAAATCCTCTTGTTTTCCAAATGAGGCCGAAGTCATGTGCCACACCCAGGGCATATCTTGAATCTGTATAAATGTTGGCACGCTTTCCTTCGGCAATTTTGCATGCTGAAGTCAGGGCTTGTAATTCAGCTTCTTGCGCAGACATAGCTGGTGGTAAAGGTGATGATTTGATAACTTCATCTGTTGTGGTTACGGCATACCCTGTATGGTATCTTCCTTCTTCATCGGCATACCTTGATCCGTCCACAAACAGGGTAAAATCTGGATCTGGCAATGGATTCTCGTGCACAGTTGGTAAGTGCACTGTCTCCATCTTCATCTGTTCAAAACAGTCATGAGGTGTCTCTGGGTCATAATCATTTACTATGACCAGGTCTTGAAACTCCTCTTCCAGGAAATGGCGTGGCCATGCTTCAAGAAGATCAGTTGTTGGGTATTTGGCAATACCATTTTCCTGTAGCTGTGATTCATCCATGGTGGCCCATAATTTTGCCATGGGCCCAAGATCATTCCATGATCTTGTTTTCAGCTTGGTAACAGGGACATGTGGGATAGCAGTATCCCAATGACGGTACAGGTAATTGAGTTCTGGAGGTAGTTGGATCAGGACCATGCTATTGCCTTCAGAGTCACAATAGAAGTCTTGGGCAGTGAGCTTCACTTTTGTCCAGTGATAAAGCTCATCTTCATAGCAAGGTTCAGGAGTAATGTTTGGCTTGTACCACATGGTACAGAAGGCGTAATCCGGGCCTTCACAAAGAGGTGTATCTTCTTCATGAAATGTTAAATCTGGATGCATTTTCTTAATGCACCCGCAGAGAAGGTAGATGTAGGTTTCATCCATGATAAATCCATAGTAGACACCCCCCTCAGGGAGTGGAAGAAGAGTGGATGGATTAAGAACTTGACATCTTTGTATGGAAATGTTATCAGGCAGAAGAAGATGGCATTGTAGGCGCAGGTGTCTAGCAGGAGACACGTGTTTGAGCTGGACTTGGTTGATAATGGCAGAGATGTCATGAGGGGCCAAAACAACCAGAGGGTGGCCAAGGACTAGGTCTGCAGTTCTTTCAACGAGCTCTCTTGCAGCAAAAACAGCCCTAAGGCAGGAAGGGGTCCCCCTGGCCACAATGTCCAGTTGACATGAGAAATATCCAATAGGCCTCTGGCGGCCTCTTAAATCATTAGTTTGGGTAAGCACTCCTGTAGCATGGCCTTGTCTTTTAGAGACAAATAATTTGAAAGGTTTGGAATAGTCTGGTAGGCCCAGTGCAGGAGCAGATGCAATAGCACGTTTTAGGGTGCGGAAATTGTCCAGAGCTTCATTGGTCAGGCCAAATGGATCTGACTTGAGTGTATCATAGAGGGGTTGCATAAGCAGAGAGGCCTCTGGAATCCATGCTCTGCAATAGGAGATGAGGCCTAAGAAGGCATGAAGAGATTTTGCAGTCCTTGGAGGTGGAATATCCAGCACTGCTCTCACCCGGTCCCGAGTGAGATGTTTGGTACCTTGAGATAGGCAATGACCAAGGAAAATTACTGAAGGTTGACAGAACTGCAGCTTGAGGAGTGAAGCTTTGCATCCTTGTTCTGCCAAATAACAAAGGAGACTAAGTGAACACTTTTCAGTAGTGGGAATATCATCTCCACAGAGCAGTAAATCATCCACATACTGGAGTAAAACAACTTCTGGGTGTTCAGCTTGCCATGGGTCAAGGATGGTACACATGGCTTTTGCAAATTGGCTTGGAGAATTTTGGGCCCCTTGGGGCATGACAGTCCAGGTATACTGTTGCATTTCATGGGTGAAAGCAAACAGGTATTGACAGGATGGGTCCAGTGGAACACTGAAAAAGGCATTAGCCAAATCAATGACTGTGAAATACTTTGCAGATGGTGGGACTCCAGAGAGCAGAGTATGCGGGTTTGGTACAAGAGGGGTGTCCAGGACAGTTGCTTCATTGACTGCACGGAGATCCTGGACCATCCTGTACTTCTCTGGCTCACCTTTTGGAGTTTTCTTCTTTACAGGAAATAATGGAGTATTACACTCTGATTTACATTTCACTAAAGCACCCTTCTCCAAGAGTGCTTTGATGTGGATGGAAATGGCTTCAGCCTGTGCTGGTTTTAAAGGATATTGTGGTTTTCTTGGTAATTTAGCTCCTGGAATAAGCCTTACCACCACAGGTGGGACATTTAGGTGACCTATGTCCTCTGGGCCTGAGGACCATAAGTGAGCAGGCACCTGGGTTATTAATATTTCTGGGAAATTGGACCTCTGTTCTGCTGCTTGCCCATGGGGTTCTGCTAACTGCAGCATCAGAGGTATGGAGCATAAGGCTGAGGTATCTGAATCAGATAGAGGTGTAGACATTTCTACTTGTCCAAATGTCTAGGTGGGATATTGGACCGGGGTGGGGTCGGTTACGGGAGAGGATGGAGAGGGATTGGTCAGGGTGGGTGCAGAAGGATGGGTGCAGAAGAAGGAGGAGTCGGTGTTAGGGAGGAGGGAGTGGTTAGCTGGGTGGATGCAGATGGGAGGGCGGAGTTATTAGCGGAGAGAGGAATGGCAGATGAGATGTTAGAATTAGGTACAGAAGGTGGTGCAGGGATGGATGAGGATGATGGGAATGTTAGGGACGGGAAAGGGGAAAAGAAAGATCCATCAGAATTCAGGACCGGGCAGACAGGGGAGGTGACGGGATGGGCATCGGGAGGATTGGGAGTGGGGAACATAGTCAGCTGGCTATCACCTATTGCTGACTGAACCTTGGGGATAGACATCCCCTGGGCGCCATTTTGAGGCGCTGGCTGAGGGAATACCCCAGCAACACAATTATTATGATATACAAACAATTTCACACCTTTGTGATTTATTTCTTCCTCAACCCAACCTTCCTGCTGAATAGCCTTCGCTACTCTATACCACGCTTCAGCAGTCTTTAACAAATCATTATCTGTGAGCTTGCCTTTCTTCTCTGTCAGTAATCTACACCAGCTTTCTGGTTGTAATCTACCACATGAAGGCACAGCAATTTTACACACTTTAGCAATTCTTTCAACACCTTTAACCATTTCCTCTCCCTCTCTGTCTTCAACTAAATCACATGCGAGCCAGCCCCTACCGGGCTTGCCCAATTCCTGCCCCATATTCCCCCTCCCCCCTATACCAGCGTCCTAGATATAGAGATAGACAAGGGAAAAGGAACAAGAGCGTCTACAATGCTCGACTGCCACTCGGGGAAAGGGGTGGGTCCCTCCTCAAGTGCGTCTTCCCAAAACGTAGACTAGTCACTGAATCCGCCTACCCGAGGTGGTAGACACGGATTGGAGCGAGGTGAGAAGTGTGTGACCAATCACTTCTCTGTCAAGAGGAATAGGAGTGGATAGAAGAATAATAATATAGGAAGTATAGAAAGGGGAAAAGGCAAGGAAAAATCCTTAGAGACAGACACAGGAGTTTGAATGACTCCTAATTAAACAAACAAAACAATAATTCAATTGAAATACAGTGCATGCATCACAGTTCAAATAAAATCAACAGTAAACCTTTCCTTTACTCGTGTGCTTACTCCAAAGTCACCTCCCTCAACCCCGTAGTGTAACCGCTCGGAGAACGACTTCCTTAAGTCTCACTACCAAAGGCCACGGAAAACAACTGACACCGGTCCGAGATCCGTTAGCCTCCCTCGTTACAGCAGCCCACTGAAAGTGGCCACCTCTATCCTCACTCTCGTAGTGCCCCTATGAAACCCACTCATAAGTCCCACTACCCCGTGGTGATGAAGACAGCAATGCCTGCCCGAATCCACACACCACAAATAAAAATTGGAATGGCTCCAGCCTAGCGCTCAAAGCTGGAGGGTACCACCTCTCTGCAAGCAGAGTTACGTGCACAATGAAGCTAGCTAGGCTATCAAGGTGACACAAAGAAGGATCCCCAGGAAACTATGAGTCTACACAATCTCCACAGACCCAACTCGCCTCTTTTTCCATACAGCCACAGCCACGAGGCTCCTAAAAGAGGTAAACAGGCAAAGAAGACCCCCAGGAAAACTTCCACAGGTCAACCCCCCTTTTTCCCTACAGCCACAAACACGTGGCTCCTAAAAGGAGTAAAACAGGCAACAGGACTCCAGGCAAATGCCCCGGGTCCACCCCCTTTTAACCCAAAAGGGGTAAATGAGCAAACAAGCAAAACAGAGAACCCCAGGCAAGACCCCCGCAGGTCCACCCCCCTTTATCCCAAAAAGGGGAAAACAGGCAAAACAGAGAACCCCAGGCAAAACCCCCGCAGGTCCACCCCCCTTTATCTCAAAAAGGGGAAAACAGGCGAAACAGAGAACCCCAGGCAAAACCCCCGCAGGTCCACCCCCCTTTATCTCAAAAAGGGGAAACAGGCAAACAGTTCAAACACACCCAGGCAACAGATAGACTAAATGCAGGTAAACAAGTGAGTAACGAGACCCCGGGCAAGATATTACCTGTCTTTGATGTCCTCCCGGGAAGCAGTCACAGACACGTGGACGGGTCAATCAAAGGGGCCGGAACATACCGGTGGCTCTGCAGAAGTCTCTACCGTGTACCTGGAGGTGATCAGTCTCCTTTCCTTCCCCTCCAATTCCTCCGTCCAACAGCGTCTTCCTTAGGACGGCTCACCGGCCAGACATAGCCCGGAGCCCCATGTTAGGCGCCAAGTTGTTATGGTACTTTTTAGCAGTAAACCAAAATGTTTAAATGTCTATCTGTTCCTGTCCAAATTAAGAAAATTAAATTGCGTATATACGCTGAAGTAATTCAGTCTGACACACAGAGTTCAGGTTAAAATAACTTCGAGGAAATTTATTGGCAAGTGAAGCAAGAGCGGGCTCGCAGGCCCTTTTAAGAGGCATTTTACGTCATCATTGAATATCAGATAATAACAAATAAACATCATTAATTGGATTAATTGTTAAGTGTCTGGATTAGTGTCCACCTATAAATGTAATTAATTGGCTCAAAAACTAAGTGGTTAGCTAGGTGTCCACCCACCAATAGGTGGTATTGTTCTGGACACGGGTGGGGACAAGGGGCTCAAGCGCCATCTTCCCTAGCATAAGGCTTACTCGGTGGAAAGGGGGGCTTGAGCGTCATTTTACACGGTCAGTGATGTCAGATCAGGTGCAAGGTCTCTTATGAATAGAACATTTCATTACTACCGTGTTCTCATGGCCTTCAATTTATACTATGTTGCAAGTTAGGGGAAATTCAGCAGTTTCTGAGTTAGTCATGTCTTTATAGAAAATACAGTCTTTGTCCATTGTGTTAGATGTGCTGGGAAATTCTGTCATATAATGTAGTTTTAAATGAAGAAGTCAGGTTATGAGGACAAAATGGAGGATTTGTCACACAGTGTGCAGTTAAAATGGAGTTAGTGCAATAATTCAATACAAGTTCAATAAAGATTTTTAATAATCCTACATCAGGGGTAGAGATCATTATAGTGTAGGATAGATTCAGAGATAGAGAAAGTAGGAGAATTCAAACATATTATACATAAACAATAACAGAATCTGGTCTCATACATTGCCAGATCAGATTGGGGGGGTGGATGGCTGCTTGGCAAAAACATGTTCACCAGTCAGGGTTGGCGTCTCCCCGTTACACTGCACTGCGCATTTGTGCATAGTACTCACATTAACCCTGTAGTGGTTACTCATTTAACATCTTGTAACTTTGTAGTACAACTCCCCGCTACCCTATGCCTGTTGCACTCCCCTCTCCGGTTCCCTCTTTAATTAATTTCATGTTGGATCGCAGCCTGCTCTATCATTAATTAGGTTCCCCCTCCGGTGCCGTGGAATGTAGTACGTTTCAGGCAGGGTGCTCCAGTATGAAATTCTTGGTATCTCTCTGAAACTCTTATCTAGTTATTACTGGCTGGTATGAGAAGCGGTGTTTTTATGCGATTAACAACAACTGAATTGATCATTGAGTCTATGTGACTGTGCCTGTCTAGGCCTCGCTCCGACTAGTGTGCAGCGTGTTCGGCGAGGTTGGGGGTTACAACGTGAGGAGTCACGTATCCAGTAGTGGCCACGGGTGTCTAATGGGATGGGCTCCTGTCTTCTCCATCATCTGCACTCCTCCAGGGCTTAATGGTTACCAGGTCCTATAGGGTGTTACAGCCCTGTGTTGGCTCAAGTAGGGTGCTACTTTGCCTTGAAGAGGTTAACGCTTGCCCCCTTTGCCATTGGTAATTAAGTTGCTAATGGGTTTGCGTTGTGTGTTGCTTTTTTTGGAATTTTATTTTATTAATATATTCATATCTTATTTACCCCCTTTTTTTTTTTTTAAATAGATTTAAGTTTTTTCTTTTTTTTTTCCAGGTGCCCTGTGGCGTACTGAAATAAACTTGTGTCCCCATACCGTCTCATAAGTAGAAGCGGTGCTCCCGCTCATCCTCATCCACCCCTCCCCCCTCCACACAGTCCCATCACATTAGCCCCCCTAGGTTTTACTTAACTGCCGTAGACATGGTGTCACAGTCCCTCTTGGGTTGCCAGGATCTAGCGGCGGTGGTCTCCTCCATTGGTTCGCGCTTGTTCTCCCGCCTCGTATCACTCTCTCGGAAGTGCCTGGAGGCCCGGACTGGTTGTCCCCGGTAAGGTAAAATCCGGAGGTGGTGTAATAGCAAGGTTGTGAAGGAAGTTCAGCGGGTTCTTTCCTGGTAAGTACGTGTAGGTTCTTCCCGCCTTAAAGGCCACTATCTTGAATGGGTGTACCCAGGTAAACTGGATCCCATGATGGTGCAGTACATCAGCCATCGGTTTCCAGTCGTGTCTGCGTTGTAAGGTGCCTGGAGAGAGATCCTGGTACAGAGCTATCGTGGTGCCGTGATATTGGAGCTCATGATAGCTTCCTTGGTGGTCTAAAAAGCTCCATGTAATTTTGATGCTAGGTATTGCAAGTATTTTAATTGCCAGTGGAAAGTCTCTGCAGTCCCCGGAACATCCTACCATGTTTACCAGGCAAAATTCACCTGCTACCAGATCAATAAGGGAAATTGCCGAACATGGAGTCCCATTACGGACCTCTGTCCTAATATTCATGGGGATTCTTCTGGGTTTCCTTCTATCTGGACTTTGCAGCCAATGTGTGGCTTTAAGCTGTTGAGTCATCCTGCATAATACAATATTGTAGCTAGTTTGTGACAAACATTTGGCTATATGTTTCACGGTTACCTAGTTCTCTATAAGTGATAAGTGCATTGCTGTAAAATGTGTGAATTGCCACCACAACCACTTACGCATCGGTAGGGCTCCTAGTGCCAGGATTGCCACCAAAACCACTTACTAGACATGTGCAATAAGTTTCATGCAATTCGGATGCTTCCGAATGTTCGAATTGCCTAAGTTTGCTAGTTCGGAAGTGCCAAAACTAATGCCATTGGTTCGAATTGCCGAAGCAGACACATTTTTTTACTTACCCGAATTACCGAACCAAACTGAATATTTTGCCCATGCACATCCCTAGTTCTTAGTGCAAACAGAGTGGTGATTGCAAGTGGTGAAGGCCGATCCTCAATTTTTCATGTAGAGGAAGTGCTGCTGAACGAATCCCTGCACTGAATTAGAGCAACCTGCAGCAGCTATTGCACGCAGAATTGTGTCACAACTGGGACTAAAGGTAACGTCTTACCGTGCCTTAGAATGGCAGGACTTAACGTACCAGAGAATAGTCAGTAAACTTGCCGAGGACAGGGACACAGAAGGAGACACGACGATGAGGGAAAGCCAAAAGTCAGGGATCCTACACCCTGTTCCAAATTATTATGCGAATTCTTTTTTTTTTTTATTAATATTATTTTATTTGACAAAGTAATATAGGACAAGGCAGGATGTTCCGGTTTAAGCATAAACCGTGGTCAAGCGTAACATATATTACAGTATAGGCATACAGTTGATAAGCTTGGTAGACATTGGGTAATACAATAAGTGCCTAGTGCACAAGACTCTTTGTTAGGGGCGCGGACATCACGTATGTGCAGTCAATTTTTTATTTATATTGCGTGACTCGGTTACAGGTGGCCAAGGTGGGTTTCTGTGGGCATCTGGTGGTGCCTATCGTATAGTTATTGAAGGGTCTTAGAGTTTAGTTGGGTTATAAATTATCTTTCAGTAGTGCGGTGGAGTCGCAAGCTATGTTAGATAAAGGTGGTGGCCCTGCTTACTTGCTCCGACTGCAACGTGTCATCTGTAATGTGGAACCCGTGGTTGACTCCTGCTTTTTGTGCCCGATTCAGCTGAGCTTCGCTTCGGCATGACTATACACCCTTCCATTCCCTGGCGCCTACCTGTCTGGCATGTGTTTACATGGGTGTTTGAGCTAATCGTAAGCTTCAGCGAGCTATCGATGCCTGCGTGTGCTTTATATGTAAAAAGTAACGAGTAGGCCCTCGTCTAGGGCGAGGACCATAGTAAGGAGATGAGTGAGAGGTAAAGTAGAGAGAGAGGAGGAGTAGCAGAGAAGAGGGATGGACCAGGCACCCGGGCAGGCAGGGGGGGAGAGGGAGGCGGGGGGAGAGGCAGGAAGGGGGGCAAGGAGCCAACCAGCGTTTCCCATCTGTGGGGTCCACAGGCCCGGGCATTACCCGGACCCCCCGGGCAGCGGCCCCACACTTTACAAAGCACTAGGTCGGTCACTCTGCCAAGGGGCATTCTTTCCATCGTCCCCACGTCTTCTCAAAAGCCTTCTCAAAAGCTTCGCACCCTTGCTGTGAGGTCGTCCATGAGATAGCTATCTTTTTTTTTTCCTAGGATCACTGCCCTGGGGGGGGGGGTTGCATTTTTAACCAGCTTTGTGCCAGGGCCCGCCTGGCTGCCAATGTGATTTTGTTGAATAGTTTTAGGTCGTATTTGGGCCAGTCGTCTATTGGTCTGCCTAGAAAGTATGTACACGGGTCAAGGGCGGGTGCCCTCTGGAATACCTGTCCCATTATGTCCCTAATGTCTTCCCAGTACCTATGGACGATGGGGCATTCCCACCACATGTGGATGTATGTGCCCCGAAGACCACAGTTCCTCCAACACAGATCATTGGGTGTCTTTCGCATGCGATGGAGTTGTATTGGGGTGGTGTACCATCTAAAGAGGGTCTTAAAGGACTGTTCCTGCAAAGAAACACAAATGGATGAGGTGGCCACCGTCTCCCAGATATCCTGCCAATCCACTCCCTCTAATACCTCACTTAGGTCCCTTTCCCATTGGTCAGTGTATGTAAGGTTGCCCCATTCTTTGGTTTCTGAGCATATAGCAGTGTGATAAGGCTTTTGGGAGATTGCTCTCTGAGGCATATGTTTTCAAAGAAGATGGGGGTTGTGAGTGCGGCCTTTTTTGTGTGCGGTTGCCTAGCGTAATCTGCGATCTGGAGGTACCTGAAAAAGTCGGCCGGGGTTAAGTGGTGTCCCTGCTTTATGGTGTCGAATGGGATGATAGATCCTTCCACATATAGTTGGCAGGCTCTCTGTAGGCCCGTATGTTCGATGTTTCTGAAGGCTTGTGCCACTAAGCCAGGTGGGAAGGCCCTGTTTCTAAGGTAGGGCATGAGGGGAGAAGGGGAGGATGACCGTCTGTATTTCTGAGTTGCTTGATCCCAAATGTGAATGGAGTTGGTAACGGCAGGGCAGGCTGTCCGCAGTATGGGTCTGAAATCCTTTGGTACCCAGATAAAGTATTGTGGGAGGTCAGCACCCATAAGGAGAGTTTCCAGTTCTAACCATTTTCTTGTGTCTATTGGGGAGTGCCACATCGCAATCTGAGCCAGCTGGGCTGCTAAGTAGTAATTATGTAAATTGGGAAGGCCTAAACCTCCCGTTCGTTTTGGGCGGTATAGCGTGTGTCGAGACACCTGGTGTCTTTTATTTTGCCATCTGAAATTACCAATGGCTCTTTGGAGGTGGGCCAGGTCTGTTTTTGCGAGCGGGAGGGGGAGGGCCTGAAATAGGAAGAGGATCCTAGGGAGAACATTCATTTTAATGGAGTGAATCCGGCCCATCCATGAGATGGGCTTGTCGACCCAATTCTCCATGTCTCTAATAAGGGTGGCTATCAGGGGAGGGTAGTTGTATTTGTGCATCTTGGATGGGTCAGCAGTCAATTGTACTCCCAAGTAGGTAATTGATTGAGTTGCTATGTGGATGCCATGAGCTCTGTGTATGTGAGTTATCCCGTCTGGCGTTAGCTCTATTGGTAAGGCACTGGACTTGGCCATGTTGGGTTTGTATCCCGAGAGTGGGCTAAATAATGCTAGGGTCTCCTGTACCGCCCTCATTGAGGTGATCGGAGATGTAAGGGAGAGGAGGACGTCGTCGGCATATGCCGAGACCAGGAACTCCCGTCCTCGAACTGTTACTCCCTGGATATCAGGATGTTTGCGTAGTGCCTGTAGGAGTGGTTCCAGTACCAGAGCAAATAGGAGGGGGGACAGCGGGCAGCCCTGTCTCGTACCGTTGGACAATGCGAATTCTATTTAAGTGTCACAAAGATTAAATATTTTATTTTTCAGTTTAACTCATGGATGGCATTCTGTCTCAGGACTTTTTTGATCACTGAAAACAATCTTCGACACCTGTGATAATTAGATTGCCAGGTGAGCCCAATTTAACAAAAAACTACTAAAGGAGGGTGTTTCACATTATTAAGCAGAGCACCATTTTCATGCAAGATGGGGAAGAAAAAGGATCTCTCTGCTGCCGAAAAGTGTGAAATAGTTCAATGCCTTGGACGAGATATGAAAACATTAGATATTTCACGAAAACTTAAGCGTGATCATCGCACTATTAAGAGATTTGTGGCTGATTCAGAGCACAGGATTAAGTCTTCAAATGATACAAAATACAAAAACGACCAAGGAATCTGAGGGCAAACTTCATTCTAGGAACTTTTAGTTTGAAGTTGCGCGATGATAACCACACCCTCTCACTCACTTGGTAAACAGGGTTGGCACCCTGCCGTTTATCAGCATGAAATTTGAAATGATCAGCCGCAGATTCGAGAGCAGAGTGAACTTTGGTCCAAGTTTCACGAATAGAAGCGAGCTGATCATCCAGAGCAGGGATAGCTGTGTCAGAGAGAACAGCCGGTTGAACAGTAGGATGACGACCATTATTAACAAAGAATGCACTATGTCCGGAAGAGTCCTGGGTAGCATTGTTCCTGGCAAACTCGGCCCAGGGCAATAATTCGGACCAGTAATCTTGTGTGCCATTTACAAAACAACACAAATACAATTCTAATTATTTGTTAGCCCTCTCAGCCGTGCCGTTGGTTTGGGGATGGAGAAGAAAGAAGAAGAAGATGACAATTCAATGCCCAATTGTTTATTGAAAGCCCTTCAAAATTGAGACACAAACCGAGAACCCCTGTCAGACACAATATCATGAGGATTGCCATGTAGTCTGACAATTTCTCATATAAAAATAAGAACCAGGTCTTGTGAGGATGCCAATTTTTTGAGTGGAACAAAATGAGCCATCTTGGAAAAGCGGTCAACCACCAAAAGGATGGTGGTGTAACCATTAGAACTAGGAAGTTCCATGATGAAATCCATGGATAAATGAGACCATGGAACACTAGGTACAGGAAGCAGATGTAATAATCCACAAGGAAGTTTATGAGGAATCTTAGAAATTGCAAACACTGAACAAGCCTGCACATATTCCTTGACATCTTTCCTGAGTGATTCCCACCAAAATGATCTCAGGATAGCGGATGTGGATTTATTAATGCCAGGATGTCCAGCAGTAACGTTGTGGAATACCCTCATTACCTTCTCCATTTCACTTAATGGAACAAACTATTTATCTGGAGGTTTATTGCAGGGTGCCTGGGATTTAGCTTCTAAGATAGCACCAAGCAGAGGTGATGATAAGGAAAGAACAATGGAGGCAATGATACACTCAGGTGGAACAATAGGGGGTGTCTTCTGTTCTTGTTCAGATTCAACGTCAAACTGTCTAGACAAGGCATCAGCTTTAACGTTTTTGGGACCAGGTCTGTAAGTTATAACAAAGTTACATCGAGATAAGAACAGAGACCATCTAGCCAGTCTAGAAAACAGTCGTTTAGCATCACCGATATATGCCAAAATGGGGTCCTTGTAACCCTCTAAACGATGTCGCCATTTTTTAAGCGCTAGTATAATGGACAACAATTCTCTGTTACCAATATAATAATTATGCTGTGCTGGAGACAACTTTCTAGAGAAGTACCCACATGAATGTAAAGGGGTATCCTGACTCTCCTTCTGAGAAAGAACAGCCCCTACCCCAGTTTCGGAGGCATCAACCTCCAGTATGAAGGTTTTGCTAGTGTCAGGATGTACCAAAATGACAGTTGAAGCAAACGATTTTTTGAGAAGTTCAAAAGCTTCTCTAGCTTCCTTAGACCATATCGTACAATTAGCCCCCTTATGTGTCATATTGGTGATGGGGCTATCACAGAAGAGAATCAATTGATAAATCTCCTGTAATAGTGAGCAAACCCAATAAACCTTTGAATGGCTTTTAGTCCATTAGGCAATGGCCAATGTAGAACAGCCTCTAGTTTATGAGGATCCATCTGAAAACCAGAGGCGGAGATATTCTACCCCAAAAACTGTACCTCAGTCTCGTCAAAAATGCATTTCTCAAGTTTGCAATAAAGTTTATTTTTAAGCAAGGTTTGCAGCTCTTGTTTGATATGTTTGTGGTGAGTCTGAAGGTCAAGGGAATAAATAAGGATATCATCCAGGTATACTAGAACAAATGAATAAATATAGTCCCTGAGTACATCATTAATAAAGTCCGGAAACACGGCCAGAGCATTGCATAACCCGAAGGGCATGCATGACAAGTTACTCATAATGCCCACTTCTAGTGTTAAATGCCGTTTTCCACTCATGATTTCCCTAATCCTTACCAAATTGTATGCACTCTTGAGGTCAAGTTTAGTAAAGACGTTAGCACCCTGGAGTCTGTTAAGCAATTCGGAGATGAGGGGAATAGGAAAGGCATTCTTTATGGTGATCTTGTTTAATTACCTGTAATCAATGCATGGGCGTAATTCTCCATCTTTTTTAGATACAAAAAAGAACTCTGCACCAGCAGGCGAGGATGATTTACGGATGTGGCCCTTACTTAGGTAATTTTTGATGTACTCATCCATGATTCTACTCTCCTGTGGAGATAAGGCATACACTGCCCCGTTAGGGGGCATAGCGTTGGGTAGCAGATTTATGGAGCAGTCATAAGATCTGTGGAGAGGTAGAATATTGGTCTGACTCTTGCTGAATACTTCCTTAACCTCCCAGTATTGCATGGGAACTTCGGAGGCCTGAGGCGTAGTAGTGGGTAAAGTAGCGATGCCCACTCTTTTGGTAATGGGCAACACAAATCTCTCTGTACAATCTCTGTACCCCACTCCAGTATTTCCCCCTTTGCCCAGTCAATATGAGGATTATGCTTGATGAGCCAAGGAAATCCTAATATGATGGGACAAGAAGGAGAAGCAATTATTTGGAATGTTATATCTTCTTTGTGTAAAGCTCTTATGGCAATGTTAATAGGCAAGGTTTCGTGGGTAATCAAGGGTTGAAAGAGAGGTCTCCCGTCAATAGCCTCAACGGCTAGAGGTCATGACCTCTCTTTGATCGGTATTAAATGTTTTTTTTCCATCAGGACTTTGCATGAAAAGTTATTCTTGTTACAAAGGGCCGTAATATTGAGGAGAAATCTATTTTGGTTATTTCCAGAGGACGTATCCATCACACCTAAGATCTGTCCCCTTAAGGTTCTGAGATGCAGAAGTTTTCCGGACGTATGCGACAAGCACTCCTCATATGTCCTTTTATACCACAGTATAGGGATAGACCCTCTTTTCTCCTATACTGTTTCTCTGCCTCTGACAATCTAGTAACCCCTAACTGCATAGGTTCGGTTTCGGGCTATACAGAGAGGTCAGGAACAACAGGTCTGGAGAAACGAGGTGCCAGTGACAGCCATACATCTGGTTCTATTTCTGGTAATTTCTCTGGTTCTAAGTCTGTTATCAATCTGCATGACAAATGTGATAAACTCATTTAACCTCTTATGTAGAGTCAGACCTTTGGCAGCAATTTAATCAAGAATTGCCTTGGATAATCCTTCTTTAAATGCAGAGATGAAACCGCTATTTGTCCAGTCTACCTCAGAAGCCAAGGTGTGAAATTCTATGGCATAATCTGAGATAGACTGGTACCCTTGTTTGATACGCATAAGGGCAGTGGAAGCGTCCTCCTCCCTGCCCAATGGTTTAAATGCTAATTTGAATTTCTCAAGGAACTCCTGGAAGTTATATGCAATACTCCCATTACTCTCCCATAAAGGATTGACCCAAATTAAGGCTTTACCTTTTAGTTGGTTCATTAGGTAACCAATCTTAGCTCTATCCAAGGGAAAAAGATCCCAGTGGTATCTCAATGTGGTATTCAATTTGATTCAGAAATCCCTGGCATTCTTGATTACCAGAATAGGGAGCTAGTAAGTGCCTTATGTACTATAGGTGGAGGTGACATAGTCGGAGAAACTTCAGGCTGTAGATGCGCTGTTTGAGTAAGAAGCGTACTGAAAGCCTGGGCAAATTGATCCAGACGGTGATCATTCTCCTCTAACCTTTCTCGCAAGCTGCTATATGCGGGCACAATTCTGCATGATCTATGACCATGTTGTAATGTCAGGATACTATTTGATCCAGTACGCAGAATTGTGTCACACCTGGGACTAAAGGTAACGTCTTACCGTGCCTTAGAATGGCAGGACTTAACGTACCAGAGAATAGTCAGTAAACTTGCCTAGGTCAGGGACACAGAAGAAGAGACAACGATGAGGGAAAGCCAAAACCAGAACACAGGGAAGTCAAAATTAAGCCAAAGTCAAAAACCAGAAATAAACGCTCAGGAACACTCTCTCGGATAACCTACCAAGGGAAACCATGACAGGGCAATGAGGAGAAGTAAAAATGCATTTAAATAAGCCTCTTACGGATCTGATTGGCCAAAATATTCTTTCGACGCCCAGAATCTCCCACGTGACGTCACACACACATGCTGACATAGTCACCACCGTGGGCGGATGTAGGGCTGTAAATTGGAATGTATCCGCAGCGGCTGGCATCCACCAACATGTTGCAGGAGTCAGGTACACTGACGCATGGCCGCTGAGCGGCACTTCCATTATAGTCAGGGAGGCAGTTACTGCAGATACCGCAAGGTGAGGATGAATGTTACAGCCACCCACCACACAAAAACACACACACACACACACACACAACTCTACAAAGCAACTGCAGCACCCACAAATAACACAAGCAGAATACGGCAACATGCACACCTCATCTTAAAATAAAATAGTACCGGCATGCCAAGGGACTTCAAAATGTCCATTTGGCACAATACTACTAAAAGGTTGCCTACCCCTGAGCTACAATAATTAGTGTAGAAAAGCTTCCATAATTTATATTATTACTATATCAACTAATTGAAAGTTAATAAAAAAAAATAAACACAAAATGGGTTACATTCTAAAGAATACATTCTAAAAAAACGTCATCCGTTTTCTTTCCTGATTTTGTGTATAAATAAATTCCAAAATTAATAAAAATTATTTTAAATAAAAATACTAAATGTAAAGTTTGAATCGGTGCTGTCAGTTCATTGCATTTTGTCTTGTAAATGAATGCAATACATACTTTGATCTACACTTGCACAGAGCCAAGGGCTTGGGGCAGGTCATTAGAGATATTAAAATACAGAAACGGCATTCATTGCTTTGGGAAGTTCAGAATTAGTTTTCAATAATGTCTGTTGCAAAATGGTGTTGGGTCTGCATGAGTAACTGTGAAAGATATAACACAGAGCACTTTAAAAAGCAATGTGATTCCAAATCACCCAACACAATTTTGGCTTCATGACAATGTAATTCTATAATTCTTTCATGATGCCTACTATTCAGATCATGACATTTATTAATTTAGTGACGTCCGCCATCACTTGTAGAGTGCCCATTAAAAGTGCTATTAAAAAGATGGTTACACCACAATGCCTCAGTAGTGGGCTATTAGAGAAATAGCAGTTGAAAGTCCATCAAATCAATTCATCAGTAATGAAATGGCCAAGGGAAAAGACTAAAATGTTTCCATATCAAAGAGCAGAAACAGTCTTATTTTACAAAAGGTAAAAAAAGATTACAAAACGATGGGGAAAGTGCGAGCAGTTACTACTATATTGTCCTAAAAGTGACAACGGTTTCATAAATGAGTGAAAAGTGGCATGTGATTTGACCCTTTCATTTTTTACAAAGGTGTACATGAGATGTATTGCTGTATTCAGGGGTGGTATAAGAACTCAAACCTGGGATCTGCGAACAGTATTGAGACACACAGTCTTTGAAATTTCCTATGAAGATGAAATGTGTTTGAAACATACAAATCATTAAATATAACCACAATATCACTAGGTAAGTGTGCATGCGTAAATGGTTTAACAGCTTACAACAGCACCATGGGACTTCTTCATAATCACTGTGGCTCAAACTAGGGGGAAAAAAGGAAAAGAAAAAGTAAATAATTTACTTCTAAATTTAAAAACCTTTAATATTATTTACAATAAAAATAGTCCTGAAGAGACAGAAATAAATTAGAGAAATTAGATCTGTGACGGTGCGGCTCCTCTATGATTGGCAGTGGTGTCTGCATAAAATCTTACGTGAGCAGGGCCAAAGCCATAATTTGTATAGGTTTTGTCACTCAGAGGAGTACCTAGGGTCTCTAGCGCACACACACAAACCAATCATGAAAAAGTGAGAAAAATTAAGTTTTATTTTTTTAGATCAATTTCAATCATATTTTAGGGTCAGCATTTCCATTAAAAGAAAGTTTTAAGGTTATACAGTCACTTTAAATTTTATTGTATCAAAAAAAAAATATTGCTAACAAGCATAGTACTCATTATTTAAATTTAGGCTAAACATCACATTGGTATGACATTCAGAAGAAATATAAAACCTTGATGAGACTAATTTTACATGTTATAGCAGGGGATGTGAGGGGGCATGGGGCAGCAGTGTGTGTGAGGGGGGCACGAGACAGGAGAGCGTGTGTGAGGAGGACATGAGGCAGCAGGGAAACACGGGACAGCAGAGGGTCATGAAGCAACAGAGTGTAAAAGGGACACGGGGCAGCAGGGAATGTGAGGGGAACATCAAGCAGCAGGGGGACATGGGACTGCAGAATGTGTGTGAGGGGGACATGGGGCAGTAGGGAGGCATAGGCCAACAGAGGGTGTGAGTGGCACATGTGACAGCAGAGTGTGTGTGTGTGTGAGGGGGATAGGGGCCAACAGAGTGTGTGTGAGGTGGACATGGGACAGCAGGGAGTGTGAGGGGCCCATGTGACAACAGAGTGTGTGAGCGGGGCATGGGACTGCAGGGAGACATGGGGGGCAAAAGTATAAATGATCTTACAAAAAATAAAAACACACACACACACCTCTGCATTTATTCCCCGTGCTTTACTTTGGATCTTGACAGATATGTATCAGCCCCTTCCCCAGACCCTATTTGTCTCTCTCTCCACAGCCCATTTTATGTGTATCTTTCTCCTCTTCCCAAACCCTCTGTGTGTCTCTTCCCCCAGCACTTCTATGTGTCTTTGTGTGTGTATCCCAGCTCCTCTATAGTTCTTATTTCCTAACAGCGCCTCCATGTGTCTTATTCTCCCCCCCCAGCCCATCCATGTGTTTCATTCTACCCTCTCAGCTCCTCCTTGTGTCACACTCTCCAGCCCCCAACATGTCTCATTCTCCCCATCACTCCATATGTCTCCTACCACCCCAGCTCCTCCATGTGTCTCATCCCCCCCAGCCCCTCCATGTGTCTCATTCAGCATCTCCACAATCTGCATGGAGGAGGTGAACGTTTGCCGTAGAGATGCATTGATTCAATGCATTTCTATGAGAAGATGCGGACTGGTGCAGCGCTGCGTTTTGCCGTACAAACGCAATAGCCTCCCAATGCTTGGGTTGGATTGGCTGAGTTCAAGTTTAATGATCTTGGCCAAGGAGCCGGAGCGGGTGAGACAAAATGCCTCTAGAGCTGGAAAAAATAACCTTTTAATTGGAGAAAGGGGGGGGACCAAGGACCAAGGAACCAAGGAAAAAAAGGGGGGGGACCAAGGAAAAAAAAGGCACTATTAGAACCATAGTGTCAGAAATATATGTTTGTATTCCTGACACTATAGTGTCCCTTTAAGCTGTGTCCTTAAGAGGTTAAAAGATAGAATGTGCTTCATTATGGTCATAACTTACTGTACCATGAGCAGTATAATGTCTAGCTAAACATATGGTTAGCAGAAATGGGTTTATCAATTTTGTGAAATACTATAGAATTAAACTATACACTATATTAAAATACTATATAATTACACTATAGAGTTAGGAACACAAAAGAAAATCACAATGCTTTCACATAGGACTTACTGAGACTGTCAAGGAGGCAGATCAGGGGCAGAGCCAGCACAATCCAAACACAGCTCTGGCATCTCTAGGAGGAAAGTTACGTGTATCCACGCAGAGGGTGGAGACACTGAATGGCAGTACTGCACATTGTGCAGCACTGCCCCAGAAAGCACCTTTAACAGCCATTTGAGGAGTGGCCAGTGGAGTTATCACTAGGCTGTACTGTAAACACTGCATTTGATCTGAAAAGACAGTGTTTATTGCAAAAAGCCTGAAGGGAATGCTTCTACTCACCAGAACAAATACAATAAGCTGTGGTTGTTCTGGTGACTGTAATGTTCCTTGAAGTAAAGGACGAAAGAGAAGCAACTGAATTGTCATTTTATTTCTTTTAAATAAAGTGTAGAAGGTGTCAAAATTCTTATGAGATTGGAATGGTTAGGTAACCATTTTTTTTTTTTTTTTTTTTTAGATCTCTATCTGCATTTTAACAAATTTTGAATGAAGATCACTCAGGTCACGAATGCTTTCAATTGTGAAATGACAAAAAACATTAAAATAACTGAGCATATCTGTCTTCCTTTCTTTTCCACTTGAAACAAATTGCTCACAAATCCTGGAAATTAACCTTTGCTTTTCAGAACACTTATTCATACCCCAAGGCTTAACCTATTCACAAAAGTCATTATCAAAGTGTTCTAGAAAGGGATGGTTAAATTCTGCCATTATTTTGATGGTATTTATTAAGGTGTACTAAAAAAAGTACTTGTATTCCATTTCAAAAGACTGCCAAATGTAAAGTGTCTGGAAAAGAGAAGTGACATAAGACTTTTCTGTCTTAAAAAAAGTAAGGACAAAATGGATAAATCTGATGTGTTTCAGAAAAAAAGACACATTCAAAAACGAGATCCACTTCCGGGTTCATACAAACGCCATTTTGGATAGTACCTGTGCTCCACGAGGTCTTCTACTTTAGCGGTGTCCAGGAATCGAGCCACAGGGTTTTCCGGTCAAACAGCTATTTCTTCTTCAAGTCAGCGCCGCAGATAGAGTCCTGATACTCACCAAACCGTAAGTTGATCTACCCGTCGCGCCAGGCACAGTCCCACGGCGTCATCACGGGTCGGGTCCACACTTTACGGTTTCATTAGTTTGTTTTACGTCTTTCTGACAATTTACTAGACATGTGCAATTCGTTTCGGTCCGAATAGGAATTCGGACATTCGGGTACTTCCGAATGTCCGAAGTCCCGAGGTCCCTCAGTTCCGAAATTACCGAATTTCCGAAGTGCTGAAGTGCCGAAGTTCCAAAGTGTCAAAGTGCAGAAGTTCCGAAGCACAGTATTGCCTAAGTACTAATATACTTACCCAGTGAAAGAAGAAGAATGTTACATTGCATACAATTTTAAATAAAAAGTATACAAACATAGCCAGGATTCAGCTGTAAGCATTTGCAACACTTACAACAATCAAGTAACATACATTCATATAAAATGTAAGTTACTTAGCCAGTCAGTGTAATGACAGGAATGAATAAGTAGATAACTCCCTAATTCCCACAGTATTAGGGAGCTATCTACTAAAAGACTGAAAGACCTAAATTGGTCTTTGGTGGGGGCCCTAATGTAAAATAATGGGGGAGAGGACCTATTGTCCTCCCCACGGGCCCCCACCCCTGAGCGGCGGGTGGGGGCCCTAATGTAAAATAATGGGGGAGGGGACCTATTGTCCTCCCCCCTGGCTTCCACCCCTGAGCGGTGGTTGGGGGCCCTAATGTAAAATAATGGGGGGGGACCTATTGTCCTCCCTCGGGCCCCCACCCCTGAGCGGTGGGTGGAGGCCCTAAATCAATAAAAGGGGGGGACCTAATGTCCTCCTCCCTGGCCCCCACCCCTGAGCGGTGGGTGGGGGCCCTAAATTATAATAAGGGGGGGACCAAATGTCCTCCCCCCTTGCCCTCACCCCTGAGCGGTGGGTGGGGGCCCTAAATACTAATAAGGGGGGGGGACCTAATGTCCTCCCCCATGGCCCCCACCCCTGAGCGGTGGGCGGGGGCCCTACAGTAAAATAAGTTGGGTGACCTAATGTCTTCCCCCCTGGCCCCCACCCCTAAGCGGCGGGTGGGGGCCCTAAATTGGAATAAGGGGGGGAACTAGTGTCCTCCCCCCTGGCCCCCACCCCTCAGCGGCGGATGGGGCCCCTAAATACTAATAAGTGGGGGGACCTAAGCTCCTCCCCCCTGGCCCCCACCCTTGAGCGGCAGGTGGGGGCCCTAAAAAAATGTTGTCATCCCCCAGGTGACTAGGGGTCCCCAAACCGAACCAAATTTTTTTCCCATGCACATGCCTACAATTTACATTGTCGGTTAGTTTCAAATCTTTAGTTACATATCAAATGGTCGAACGTATCTCATTCGTTCCTTCACCTTTTATCATACTGAAACTCCCGAATGGGAACTCTGTGAATCACATTGGCCTGTCATACCCGGTTAAACGTTAGTACACCTAGTCGCGCGAACGGCTGTTCGAAAGTACTCTCAACACTGACCTCTACAGATCAACCCTCATCTCACATTATAACACATACTATGATTTTGTGGAATTTTCTGCCGAACACTCATGGTTTACACCTACTGAGTGCGGCTACACACTCCCGAACGGGGGGATAGGCTACTTTAGTCATACAGAATAATTTCAACTACTGACCGCACGAATGTCATACGGCTAGACATTTCGTGAGCAACCACACGAAATACAGCATTTCGTCAAAGTACATACAATATACTGACCCCTATCGGTCACTGATCACACATCATGCTCACAACTTATTACAACTTATTACAGGGATGTTACTGTTACACGATTTGTGTTTTGAATTACCTTCATATTGTATTTGACTTCTGCAAATCACGTTTTACCAATTTTATGTCTCCAGGTGTATGGTTAGAATTCTCATTTCTGATATAATTCATAAGGTATTCCCCGCTTATGGTATAAATAGTCTCCCTATGAGAAAGGAGGGGAATTTTTAAACATACAAGTAACGTGTTTGACAGATCGCTTTGCTCTTTAACTTGTACGGTTTACACGTAGTAGGATAAGGATGGTATATGTCTATATTCATTACTTCATACGTTGTTTTATCCGTTCAGGTTACAGGTACTACTAAAGCCTAAACTGATTATTCAGTTCCTAAACTATACTCAACAGGTACGTACACCTGCTCACGTTGTATATACAGTCAGGTCCATAAATATTGGGACATCAACACAATTCTAATCTTTTTGGCTCTATACACCCACACAATGGGTTTTAAAAGAAATGAACAAGATGTGCTTTAACTGCAGACTTTCAGCTTTAATTTGAGGGTATTTACATCCAAATCAGGTGAACGGTGTAGGAATTACAACAGTTTGTATATGTGCCTCCCACTTTTTAAGGGACCAAAAGTAATGGGACAGATTAACAGTCATAAATCAAACTTTCACTTTTTAATACTTGGTTGCAAATCCTTTGCAGTCAATTACAGCCTGAAGTCTGGAACGCATAGACATCACCAGACGCTGGGTTTCATCCCTGGTAATGCTCTGCCAGGCCTCTACTGCAACTGTCTTCAGTTCCTGCTTGTTCTTGGGGCATTTTCCCTTCAGTTTCGTGCAACCGCAAGAAGTTACAATCCCTACCAGGCTCCTTAAATTTTGCCATGCACATCATACCACAAGGCCGCGCTTTTATCTCCAGACTACTATGCCTTTTTCCACACTTCATACATGACGATCATAGATTGACCCTAGATACCCAAGCTGCAGCAGAGCTGATCATTTGGCGGAATTTCTTAACCACATGAAATGGTAAAAGCATGTTCCTCCCAGGGTTGTCTGAGACTTCACCAACCATATGGTCAGACGTGGCATCTACCACAGGTTTTACAGCAATCTATGGGAATGAATGGTTTTGGGGTAGGTGGCCTTTGGAAGTCCATGAGTTGGAAGGTTTTTCCACTACCTCAGCTCTTTTTGAGATATACCCCATTGTGGCGGCTGCTGTGGCATGGGATCATTTATGGTCAGGGTCGTCGGTTTGTTGTTACTCAGACAACCAAGCCACGTGTCATATCATCAACAAGGGCTGCTCGTCATCTTTAACGATTATAAAATTTCACAGAAAACTAACTTGGTTGGCGGCATGTCACCAATTCTTTTTGGTTTGTTTTCATGTACCCAGGAGTCAAGTCCTGGGGAATAAAGTGTGGGAACTCACCCAAGATTCCCCGCCCCCCCAAAAATAATATACACTGGTATGCATATATAAATGCGTGCACACACACACATGCAGATATGAGCAGATAATATTGCCCGAAACACTTCAGAATTTATCCTGCTGCTTTTGTCAGCAGTCACATCATCAATAAATACAAGAGAACCAGTTCCATTGGCAGCCATACATACCCACGCCATGACACTACCACCACGCTTGGGATAATCGCTGCTGACAATGTGTCTCGATTTAAATTCCAGGCATTTCATCAAGCGTTCCCTACAGCTGCTCAAGCAGCAATAGCCACCCTATCGTTCCAGAATCTAATTATAGATTAGATATACTCATGCAACATAGCAGGGAATTATCCCAATTAGAACTCTCGTCCAACACTCGCAGGACGTATAACAGAGCCTTCACCTTGTTTAAAAGATTCCTGTTGAACACAATATATCTCAACCTTTTATCATGTCAACTCTACTAAGTTTTGCTTGTTTTTGCCATCTTAAACTTAAACTGTCCCACAACACCATAAAATTATATCTGACAGGCATTCAACTCCACATGCTAACCTTATTGCCCAACAACCATAGTTTCATGTCACCATACCAGATAAAAAACATATTCAGAAATCAGTTTCCCCACGTTCTTCTCAGAGATTACCAATAAACAATCACCTTTTCCAATCCTTATCCGACCTATTAGATTTAAGACTGTTTAATTCCAGTTCCACTAAGTAATTAAAACAACCATGGACGTAGCTTTCTACGGTTTTCTAAGGCCAAGAGAGTTTACCTCTATCACCACAACTCAGACAACTCATTGTCTTAAACGATCTCACCTCCACAAACACATGGATCACTACCTACTGGCTCTATCACATTCAAAATGAGTCAACACGCACCACCAGTAGAAATAGCATACTATCCTACCCAAAATAAATGGTACCTGGTTTCGGTTCTAGACTCATACCTTCAAAACCCCAACTTACAACCTTCACAGACATTATTTGTATTACAAGGCTCAGTACTTACTACCTCTACCTTCATGAAACATGTTAGGTCTCTGTAAACCCAACTAGGCCACAACCCTTCTAACTACTCAGGTCACTCTTTCCATATAGGGGTGGCCTCCACAGCCTCCAGTGCCAACATACCGGTGCACCTTATCAAATCACTGGGGCGGTGGAAATCCTCTGCTTATACACGGTACATACCCAAACCAGTACAAGAGATACGCAATGCATTTAAGGAAATGTCTGGTTAAATTTGTATGTGTTGTTGACTGTATTAAATCTTTAATTATTCACTTTTTGCCCTCTTTATTTACAGACCTAGCGCATCGTCGGTTCCGGCACACCACAACCGACTTGCTGCTCTTTTATACTATCCTACGCTTATACTTGGTTTTTACTCCTTTTACGGCTATGTGCCCCTAACACAAGTATTAAGGCCGTTTGGCCTGTAATTGTGGTAGGGGCTTATTATTTCACTTACCTATTTAAGGAACACCCCTTACCTGGCTCCATACCGTTCGAGGTCAGCGTTTGAATGACCCTCCCACCACTCCACATTCTCAACACTTTTCCTTCCTTTCTTTTTCTCTTTTCCTTTCTTTTACTCCCTGGTGGGCCCTCTTTATTTACAGGCCTACCGCATCGTCTGTTCCGGCACACCACAACCAACTTGCTCTTTTATACTATCCTACGCTTATACTTGGTCCTTACTCCTTTTACGGATATGGGCCCCTAACACAAATATACATCAATACAATAAATACATGTCTGTTAGTCCACCCATTGTACAGGGCTGCAGAATTTGTTGGCGCTTTATAAATAATAATACATACGTAGATGTAAATATCTTGACGACACTTTGATAACTTTCCCCGCTAGTGTCATGTGTGTCGTTTGTTTGGAGTTAATATTTTAAAGCTGCTGCAAATTCTTTGCCAGTAACAATAAAACCATACTCTTCTAAATAATAAAAAGTGACAACCTTCTGGTGAAAGGTCAAGCATGAAACATGGAAAATTGCCTTAATTTGTACCCAAATAAATATAGCTTATAAATCAGCCCTCAGCTATACTTTGCAACATTTTATTACATTTCAATCGTAAAACATCAGTTGATTAGAATAAGCAGAACATATATGACACCACATAGTAGATAACCAACAAAATGGCCACCAAAACGGCGACAGCTACATTTCATCTGCACAAAGATGGGGGTAGGGGAGGGGGGAGAGAACGCTCCTGCGCTCTGACGTCAAGCCCTTGTATGTCTGTCTTTGAATATGCCTGTTTTGTAAGAGCAACAGGCATTGCCTTGGCCACCTCAGGGGTCTTGGGGACGACGTGCGGAATACACGTGGGGAGTTGCGTGAAGCTGATTGCCAGGGAGAAGTGATCGGCCATGGGAGGTTTGGAAAAAAAGAAGGTAAGTTAGTGTTATCAATTCTAGAATGCACTCAGTGGAAGTGATACGGTTTTATCTGGAGCCCTTCAATGAACTTTATTGTTTTCTGACACGTGTGTTCGGCGTATCCGTTAAACATGCAGGCACATCAATGTCAGCCGTGTTTGAGGTTACATGGCAGTGGGTTAGTGTGTATCACAATCCTATAGGTGGCAAGGGCCACACATAAGACTATACTTGGCCACACGTGTGTCTGTACATTGCTAAGGAAGGCATTCCAGGAGTGTTTATGGTTCCTGCAAGATCATCATTTTATACACGTGTCGATAGGCCCATTTTTCACTGTAGTGTAAAATTAAATCCCCTGTACAGTCAGATCACATACTGCAGAAATAACAGAAATAAAACTGTTCTAGGTAACGTGTTCGTCACCCATATGATAAAACGACAGATAGTCAGACACGAAACTACCATTCTCATGGAATTTTATCAGCTTTCTCTGTATTCTATGGATACCATGTATAACAGCCAAAACCTAAAGTATGAAAATTAAATCGTTATCAAATAATGTTGAAACAAAAATCACAAAGCTACATTAAAACAAAAACAAGTATACTAAGCACTTTTAAACATGAATACTTGCCAGATAGTAAAGTATATGTAAGACAGTCCAAGGTAACACAATGTATCAAAAGTTATAGTTCACTCTGAAGAAAAAATCTGATAAAACAAGTAATGTAACCAGATTTAAGTTAGGCCTAAAATAATTTCCAATAGACAAAAATTATATTTACTTGCCCACAAAAAACCCACTCACACACTGAAGATAACACAACAAATTCCTCAGTGTGTTTCAGCATATGTGGGTTTCTCCAGCCTAGATCCAGTTGAAGTGGAAAAAATCTCCAGCTCACATTATTCCAATTTGGCTAGCTTGGTGTAACAGAACACTCGAATATTGACAGTAAAAATTAATGTTTTATTTTTAGCATCTATTTTAGGATTTGGGCCCAGTATTAGAATATATATATCATATCAACGCACTCACTCATTGACTAAACCGCAAAGCTCACAGATTGCAATAGTCTTCCTTAGAAACACCTAACTATATATATATATATATATATATATATATATATATCCAGGGGGCCGCACTCACCTGAACATGCATACATTATAAGAGTCAAGGTGTAAGGTTAAATTGGGTTGTAGAATGAGTACAATGAGGTACATTGAAGTTGTGGCAGGCTTATGCAATGTATGCTCATATACTGCTACTAAACCCTCATTATTTTTATCTGGGTTATGTGTTTTTAACCCCTTAAGGACCAAACTTCTGGAATAAAAGGGAATCATGACATGTTACACATGTCATGTGTCCTTAAGGGGTTAAAGAAGAATATTGCATTTTTTGAGACTTGAAATTGCTTTTTAATGCGTGAGTGCACTGTGTTTGGTATGTTGTATGAATTTCTCCCAGCAGCACCCTCATATTTATTTTTATTATATGTATTACACGCACACTTTAAATACAATAAACTTATATGTAACATAATGCAGGGGCTATTTCCACATTGCACCAGCTCCTTCCTTGATGAGACTGTCAAGACTGATGATCTGCAGCCAATCGAATCATTCTGTATGAGAAACATTAGGAGCCAATAGTGCATGTGCAACAATAGCCAGCCATGCTTCCGTCAATCTGATTCATATCATCTAATGAGTCTGTTTAGAAAACATTAGTGACATGAAGACCTATTTAAAAAACAAAAAAAAAACCCATTACTTTTACATTTCTTGCTACAAGGGTCCGCATCAAAACCCCCTCACTAAGATGTAGTGGTTTTGGTGTTTGAGTATCTTGTTAGAATATGGAGTGATTTGGTACACACTCTTTTATTTTGTATACAAAGTTATTTAGTGTAAGGATTTATTCCTATGCCAGTTTTATACATTACCATAGCATACATTGTTTATGGCTACTCGGGCATTTTAGCTTGGCCTCTGTGCTTGTGAATTTTAAAATCTACAGACAAATGGGGCTATGGGAATTCTCTCACTATAAACATTTAACCTCCTGTTTTACATGCTCCAACTAATATAACAGGAACATAATTTTGAGAATCTATTGTTGGATTTTCCTTAAGCCCATGCTCTCATATTAATTCAATTACATTATTACTAATTTACTTACCAGTAGCCTGCATAGAAGAGTTCTTTTTTTTTTTTTTAAAGAACACTAAAAGCACCATAACCACTAAAACACACCGTGGTGGTTATAGTGCCATGGGTGCCTCCCCCATTGTAAGTAGTCAAACCATTTTAGAGCTGGAAGCTTTTTGTTTCTGAACTAAAATTTGGAGTACAAGTGCAGGGCTTAGCTAATTGGCTTAGAGTATTTAGCTGACACTCTAAAGCCAATGAGCTAGCCACTTTCCCAGGAGAACTAATGAAAGCTCCTAAGCAGGAGCTTTCGTATCTCTGTTGCTTGTGTTTACCTGGCAGCAGCGCCCAACGGACTGCAGGTAATACAGTTTAAAGGACCACTCTAGGCACCCAGACCACTTCAGCTTAATGAGGTGGTCTGGGTGCCTGGTCCCTCTAGGATTAACCCTTTTTTTTTTTTTTTTTTTATAAACATAGCAGTTTCAGAGAAACTGCTATGTTTATACTGAGGGTTAATCCAGCCTCTAGTGGCTGTCTCATTGACAGCCGCTAGAGGCGCTTGCGTGCTTCTCACTGTGAAAATCACAGTGAGAAGATGCCAGCGTCCATAGGAAAGCATTGTAAATGCTTTCCTATGCGACCGGCTGAATGCGCGCCGCGTATGCGCATTCAGCCGATGACATTGCGAGGAAGGAGGAGAGGAGGAGGAAAGCTCCCCGCCCGGCGCTGGAGAAAGGTAAGTGTTTAACCCCTTCCTCTCTCCAGAGCCCGGCGGGAGGGGGAGCCTGAGTATGTTTTCCTGGCACTATAGTGGTCCTTTAACTATTTATTTGGAACCAGAACGACTACTGAATGCTGTAATGCTTATGGTACTAAGTGTTCCTTTAAAAAAAAAAAAAAGATGTAAAAGTTCCCATCAGGGAACATTTCGCACAGTGTTTTACAGAGCTCTGATGAGTTTGATAGATTTCAGCTAACACGGGACTGAGATTGGCACACAAGGGCGGGTATAGTGGGATTTTCACTAGTAGCATGGACTGCATAGGGATACAGTTGCAGAAATGAACAGAGGTTCCAGACACTCATAGCTTCTCGGTACGTGTAGACTATTTTAGGAACCGTAACTGTCAACATTGTCAGTTTTTGTGCTTGGGCTTCCTAATAAAGTGTTTGGGGTTCTCCATTCTACGGTACTGGTTAACCAAACTTGAGGATGTGGCATGATAACCAGGAGTGCAGTCCCTTTTTGTTTAATGCTGTGGGATAGAGAGCTGGGCAAAATATCCCCATACAGGTGTTTGCATTCAGTTTAAACATGTAATATGAATCCCCAAATAATTGCACCTAAGATATATAGCACTGCTGGTTTGTGTGAGTGGTGATTTATGTAAGGCTATCTACAAGTGGAATTGTTCTTTGGAGCTGTATATTGTACTAATGGACTATATCTTTTTCAGTTTGAGCGTGGCTCTGCCACAAACTACATCACAAGAAATAAGGCTCGGAAGAAGTTGCAGCTCGCTCTGCCTGATTTCAGGTACAGAATCTTTCTGATGTGCTAGTGTAATGTCAGCTTGGTAATCTTTGGTGCAGTTTGAGGTAATTCTATTTAGCTTCCATCAGACAGCTGGGCCTCCAAACTTCAAGCAGGGATATCACCTTCAGGCCTACTGAGCTGCTTTAAATGTTTTAAACACACAGTTACCAGAAGTGTATTTAAATAAGACAAGTTTTCTTTTTGATTATCACACACAAGTGCTATAAAGAATATACTACATTGCAGTGGGAAAACAAACTGAATTAAATAAATAGTTGAACTTCTTCCCAACAAAGATAATTGTTGATCTATGCATTTCTCACATGACATTCTGTATTCCAGTTCTATATTCTTAACTTTTTTTTATATTTTTCACAGACGCTTGTGTATCCTTAAAGGAATCTATCCTCATGAACCCAAACACAAAAAGAAAGTAAACAAGGGTTCTACAGCACCTCGGACATTCTATCTGCTAAAGGACATAAAGTTTCTGCTTCATGAGCCTGTTGTTGCAAAATTCAGAGAATACAAGGTATGTCGAGAGACACACAGATTGCACTCACTTTAGGGCTAATTAAAGGCAATCTTCTTCAAAAAAAGAATTAAACACCAATGTGACTTTTGTCCCCACTGCTCCTATTTTGGTCTAGTTGGCTTCACATTCATATTTGAAGTTGTGCATCTAGGTCTGTGTATAAAAATACAATGCATAAAGGCCAGTGTTACCCTATTCCATTGTATGTGTAATTTAGGGTTTACCTGCAGTTTATTGCTTCCTTGCTGTTCTCCCATCAACATGCATCATCCCACACAGTGACAGAACCATTCATTGCTTTACTGGTACTATACAGTCTGTGCATTCTGGCAAGCTTCCCACAGGAGATTTTTCCATGCATGTAGTTTGTAGGTGACTGGACTACTTGAGCGTATTGTAGTTTTATAGTGCTAGGGCACTGTGTCTACTTTAAAGACTAGTTTTGCCAGGAAGAAATAAAACAATAATGAGACAGCAGAGTTTGTGGTTCTCCCTACAAGGTCATCCTAACTAGAACATGTGGAATTACACCTTGCCCTCATAGCAAGTCGTACCAATGAGTAGGTATGTCAGTGCTGGCATGAGAGAATCCTGCAGTTTCTGCTCTCTGGGGGTGAGCTCTTGCAAATCTCTGTGATAACTGCTGCAGTGCTTTCCCTGGTGCTTCATTCTTTTGATTTGCAAGTGCTTGCTCCAAGAGAACAGACACCTCACATGCCATGCATCCTAAAAACTGGTAAGTGTAATTCATTTTATAGGTATCTTGTTTTGCCAGATTGAGTAAAAAGACTGCAGAGACAGTGTCCTAGAACCATAGCCACTTCAGTAAGTTGAAGTGGTTATGGTGCATTGAATGTCTCTTGGTAATCTATTTTTTTAAATAATGATGTTTTAATTCCTCCAGGTATTTGTTCGCCGTCTCCGTAAAGCATTTGGGAAGCAGGAATGGGACACAGTGGACAGGTTAAGATCCAACAAACCAACATACAAGCTAGATCACATCATCAAAGAAAGGTAAGAGACACTCCATCTTCCAGTGGAGAACTATAGGGTCTAGACTAGATTCTAAAGGGGGCATGGTCCTAGTTGTTGGAAGATGATGTGCTTAACATTATGATCTGCAGGTCTTCAGACAGACAAGGCGCAATTTATTGGCAAAAAAATAATAAAATGACTTGACCTGTTTTTAAGGGAATACTCCAGGCATTATAATTACTACTGCACTGACCCCATATTTAAAGAGACCCTATAGTCACCAGAACCACTACAGCTAAATGTAGTGGTTCAGGTGTCTATAGCATGTCCATGCATTGTTAGCATCATAAACACTTCCTAGTAACACCTAGCGGCAGTCACTCAGATGGCCACTAGAGTTGCTTCCTAGAACAGTACTTCACAGTATTTCTACACACAGCGTGGAGGTGCTGAACGTTTCAATGCATCTCCACAAAGAGATTCTGATCGGCGCAGTACACTGTTTTGCTGCGCATGTGCAATAGTCTCCCAGTGCTTCTCTGTGAGATTGACCTTTCATCATTAAAATTGATCTCCGCAATGGCAAGAACAGCACGGTGTGGGAGAAAAGGTAGTAAAATCACTTTTAATCTCAAGATTCAGGGACTTAATTCTTCCCGCTCTATAATGTCAGGAGTAATTAGTAAAACTGTTGACTTCTTACGTATGATTGGCTGGGTGCCACTCATTGTCTCATCTCACTGGAGAGCCAGAGGCACCTGGTAAGCGCTTACATTAGCTCTCCTGAGCTAAACCCTGGAATGCAGATGTTGGCTGATCTCTCTCAGCCTGTGCACTGCCAGGCTTAGCACAGACAGGGAACCTCAAGTAAAATAAATTGTTCTAAAATGGTTTATTTGACTACTTAGGTTTTGAAACGGTGCCAAGGTGTGTACCTTTAATCATAATACACGAATAAAGATTTGTTGAGGCTGCAAATTTAAAGGGACACTATAGTCACCAGAACAACCACAGCTTAATGTAGTTGTTCTGGTGAGTATAATAGCTCCCTTCAGGCATTTTCATGTAAACAATGCCTTTTCAGAGAAAAGGCACTGTTTACATTGCCCCTAGGGACACCTCCAAGTGGCCACTCCTTAGATGGCCACTGGAGGGCCTTCCTGGCTCAGGGTGGCACAGTAGGCAGCCCTGCCGTTCAGTGTCCCCACGCTCTGCATGGGGACCCTGAATTTTCCTCATAGAGATGCATTGATTCAATGCATCTCTGAGGAGGTGCTGATTGGCCAAAACTGTGTTTGGCCCCGCCCCCTTGTCAATTTTAGCCAATCCAATGCTTTCGCCATGGGAAAGCATTGGATTGGCTAAAAATCTGCAATTTTGATTGTCACCAAGGGGGTGGGGCTAGCACCGGCGGACATGTGGAGAGCTGAAAATAAGGTGAGTTTTAACCCATTCTGAGGGGGCTATGGAGGGGGGGGCAAGCCACCTAAATGGTGGTTTTTCACTATAGGGTCATGAATAAATGTTTGTGTTCCTGACCCTATAGTGATCCATTAAGTCTTTTGAGTTAACTTTTATTTGCCTTGTACAGGTATCCAACATTTATTGATGCTCTTCGCGACTTGGATGATGCTCTCTCCATGTCTGTACTCTTCTCCACATTTCCACGCACAGGGAAATGCCACGTTCAAACCATTCAACTTTGCCGTCGGCTGTCTATCGAATTTTTCAATTATGTCATTGCGTCTCGATCCCTTAGGAAGGTGAGCATGTATTTCTATTTGCACCTGTAAATATTTCTCAGAACCTTGGCAGAAAGAGAAAATGTGAACAAAATACTGTTCCATGTTTTTATTTTCACATGTTTATAACCATCTTCAGTTAACACTTAGCCAAAGAGATGAGCATTATTCCTTTAAAACTGCTCTTGGTTTTAAAGTTGGCTTCATTGGCTTGCAATGGTAATTTTTAGTGAAGATGATTTGAGCTAGCACCCAGGAGAGCAAAATTGACACCATGATAATAGACAAAAAAAAAATAGCAAAATATTGCACAAAAAGATATCGATGGATAACGCCCAAAACATTGTTGGAAACATATTTATTCTTTTAAAACCAATTGAGAAAACGGTACACACTTTTGTGTTGAATTGTTTTTATTACGTTTACATATGTTAAGCGTACATACAGCATATACAAACTTTTACTGCATCATTGCCTACGCAGAGGCTCTGCTTGTATAACAAAGGTAGTCGAAAATGTGCCTACGCAGAGGCTAACTTTTAGTAATACTTCACAGTTTCGTAGTGTTGTATGTGTTATCCGCATATTGGCTCGGTTATTTGCAACATTGGCCTATGTCAGTACGTACTGTGGTTGACTCTTGTATAGTTATATGTGGGTTGGTTTGTGGTGTTTGGGAGGTCTGTGGTGTTGAGTATGCGTCCTCGGGATCCCTTTGATTAGGCATTTGGTCCAGTGGGTTTGATCCCTTTCGAGTACTCGTGTCGGGTGTAATATAGCTTTCCGAGGTGTCGATGTCATCAGGGTCGTTAATTGGCGTGGTTTACCCGGGCAGTCTGAGGACTTGTGACGTTGTGCGTCCCGGTGTGTCGTTTGGTTGGTTTGGCGTCGGTCGGTGTCCTGTCCCATATCAGTTCATGTCGTGGCCCTGTCCATAACTATGTAGTGTAAGGCTAGCCTATTGCTTGGCCCTCTCTATGGGTTCCTGTAGTGGGTGCCGTGTAGTTTTTGGTGCTTGTTCGTATGTGTAATTACCCCGCTTCCCCGCGTTTCAGTGTCTGTGGGGGATGGCGCCCGGTGTGATATCAGGCGTTACTGTGTGACATTGTCCCATCGCTGAATAAGTGGGTGTCATCCGTGCGTGTTGAGTTGTGTCTCGTGTGTCGTGCAGGGATGTAGCTGTTCCGGGGCGGGCCATGTGTTTGCTCCCGAGTCATGTGGAAAGCATGGGCATTATGGGAGGGGTATATTTTATGTGTCTGTATCACTGGGTCCGAGTGCCAGGGTGTTGTCCGTTACCCTACTGGGCCCTATGCCGACCCGGTTCTTTTGTGGATGTGTGGGTTGTCTGGTTCGGATCTCGAGATTGGTCGGTAATTGGCGTATGCGGTACACACTTTTGTAACTTGCATGCCATTCTCTTTCTTTTGCATACCTTTGATATGACGCATTCAGTCTGATTTTTAGCAACATTTATTAACTTCTTCCCACAATGTGGAAAACAATCACTAGAGGCTGTCTAAACCTCGCAATGTAAAGATTGCATTTTCTCTGAAACTCTTTTTTAAATTGCAGGGTAAAGGAGACAGGGATACTGCACCCAGACCACTTCATTGATATGCCTATAATATCCCTTTAAAGTTTGAACCACAGTTTGCTCAATGCTTTAAAACACTGTAGCGTGTGTGTATGTATGTGTATATATATATATATATATATGTGTGTGTATATATATTATATTATATTATATGTGTGTGTATTTTACACATGCACACACTCTAGTGTTTCCTGATAATGAAATTGCCTGGTGTTAAGTCCAGCTAAAGAAGCATTGCACTCTTAGATCTCGTAAAAAGTAAAACTTGATTTTTATTAATGGTCAACAATTCAGCTTAAAGTTTTTTTTTTTGTTTTTTTACCCAACTGAAGAAGTCAGATGTGCTATACTACTTTTACATACATATTTAAAAATGATGTGATGTGTGTATTAGGCCTTGACCTTTGCAAAACCTTAGATACTTTTATAAATTGATGGCTTAATTTCCAAACTATAACTTCTGCTTCCTAGGTTTTCCTGTCAATTAAAGGAATCTATTATCAAGCAGACATACTGGGACAGACTGTGACCTGGATTTCCCCTTATGCCTTTTCTCATGATGTAAGTTTTGAAACTTTATGGAGCTTTATGTCTGTTGGTTTCACAGTCAATAAAATTGTAATTCTGAGCTGTTTTTGTTTTTTATGCATTTTTTTTTAATGAGGTTGCCACAAATATGCAGTAATGCGAGATATAGTTTAAAGGACCAGATTCAAGTAAGAACTGAATAGTTTTAATCAGTTCTTCTACTACGGGAAAGGTGGATAAGAGTTACTGCGTACCAGTGGCAGCTGGAAACTTCAAAGGTGGTTGGGCACTGCCCCCTTACTTACTGGGTTCTACACATTTCAAAACCAGCAACATCTCTAGTCATCAATAATGGGGAGAATGGAAACTGCAGGTATAATCATGATACACATTTTTTGTTCTAACGCTGTACATACTTCTAAGTTCTTTCAGTGTGAATAGATTGGATTTTTAATTTTTGTTTTTCTGACCCAGGGACCATCTCTAGTGGTCTTCTGAGTGACTGCCACTAGATGTGTCCCTAGACAGCAATGTAAACTCTATCTTTTCTCTGAATAGGCAGTGCGTACATTAAAAAGCCTGCAAGGACTGACTATACTCACCAAAACAATTACATTAAGCTGTATAGTACATATATAGTACCTAAATGAACATCTTTATATACAGTATAGCATAAGATTGACACTTCTGGCAGCTACTGAATAAAATAATTAAATTAATATGTATAATCCAGTGAAAATGAATATTGATAACCTAAAACAATGTTTGGTACATAGAGATAAAGCCAGACCTGACAACAGAAGCTCGCTAAGGAAAGTGATCAACTGATCAATAAAAAGGGGGATATGAAAAAAGAGGAAATATTGAGACTAACCTGCTGTGGATGCACAGTTCATCTCTTAATTTAAACCATTTGGGGGTACCAATTTATTCATCCATTTTGCTTCTTTCTGATGCAGGTTTTTTTTTTTTGTTTGCAACCTCAGCATCGTTTTCCATAAATCTTTCACAAGGCATGGAGATGCACAGTAATAAAAAAAATGAACAGGCCGCAACCCAATTAAGGGGATCCCTCACAAACGCTTAAAATAAATCCGAGAGAAAACAACAGGAAGGAGGGCTGTGCCAAAATATCAATTAGGTGTGTGTGTGTGTGTGTGTGTGTGTGTGTGTGTACACCCTTGAGGTAGTGGAATATGCAGATATGGAGCTGGGTCAAGCGGTATGTGCTAAATCAGGCAAGGGGTTCCTGTTGAGAAGCTATGGTATTGTTTACAATATGTTGTTAGAGTCCATACAAAAAGACAAAAGCAGAGAGAAATTCCAATGGTACAGTATATCACATCAGCCAAAGTGACTATAGTGCAGTAACAATGGATTACTCACATTTGAGCTGAGCTCTAGCGTGTAGGGCGTTTGGCGTTACATTCCCCATTTATAGGATGTGATGTAGGTGTCCTCAATCACAGAAGTGTCAGCAACTCAAAATAAGAAAGTGCTCTCTGGGATCAGGAATGGGTTGGTTCTTGAATACTGCCTTGGTTGAGCTTAGATTTAGCACTTACTGCTTGAACCAGCTCCATATCTGCACATTCCACTACCTCATGGGTACTTTCCTATAGACTTTTTTTTTTTTTTGGACTACTTCATTTTGTTATATTGCCTGTATATACGTATGTTTGTTTTATCTTGGATAATATATATTTAAACTACTTACTTATATTTTAGCACAGCCCTCCATCCTGTTGTTTTATCATGGTGATACACAGTGTACACTAGAGGGCAGCAGAGCTTTACTTAAATTGTGTACTAGGAAACGATTGTGGCAAGTTCTCACGTATATAACTTATCATAAAGAGGAACTGTTGAGTCGCCTCCTCTCTAGATCACTGCTACCATTTTCACATTCCTGATCCCAGGCAGCCAGGGCACAGGGCATATTTTCAAATGTAAAGATCACAAGTTTAACTTAGGAGCTTGTAGATCGTAATAACAAAAAGATTACTGACTGCAAATCAAATCTTTTTTTTTTTTTTTTTTTTTTTTTTTTTTTTTTTTAAGATTGTAATCTATTCTGTGCTATACATTACGTTTTGCATGTGGATGGCTTAAAACTGTATTTTGTAGCTTGATAGCCTGGAAAAAAAGCAAAAAAACATTTATAAGATCTCTTGTCACTATGGTACCAGATATGAGTTTGCAGTTAGTACCTTAGTGACTAAAGATAAAAACAAACCGTGTCACCCAACACCAAGCACTAAGATCAATAGCGTGCTTCGTGTAACTACTCCTAAATTACTGCACACTCTTTATTTTGATCAAAGTTCACTTTTTCATCAAACACACTCTTGTCTTGTTATGATTCATCTGCAGAGCATTGCTCTTCCATAAAAATAGCCTGTCGTTGCATGGTGCTCTGCTAAGCTGTTTTGATGTTGTGCTTTGTGTCCTAATCTGTCCTGTCACAACTCAATTTTGGGATAGCGCTATATGCCTTTCCTCTGCTCCAAGTGTGCACCTGCTACATTCATATGCTATCGTTTGGTATAGACCTGTCAATACTGTTTTCTAGAAGCCAAATTCTGTTTTAGTGCACATCCTTCCTCACTGTACAGTTTTTGCATTCCTACTAATCTCTCTCTGTCTGCAGCACCCCACAGATGTGGATTATAGGGTTATGGCTACCTTCACTGAATTTTACACCACACTTCTGGGTTTTGTAAACTTTCGTCTTTACCAGACGCTCAACTTGCAGTATCCACCCAAGGTAAGGACCGCCACTAAATTCAAAGCACACTGTAAAAGAATTGTATAGACTGTACAAACTATTGTAGTGCCTTTCTCATCATGTCTCCGTTTATCTGTTTCATATTGTGCCTCTAGAAAAAGCACTCACCCTTTACAGATCCCCTGTAATGTCTTGCTTCTCCCCTGCTCGCTTCCTCTGTATTGTTCTGATTACTTGTATCTCTGTTATCCTCTGTGTGACTCCCCAATAAATACTGTACCTTGGCTCTGCTTATCCCTGACTCTTACCAGCTTAACCCCACTAATTGCCTTGTTATCAGACTTCATCATTATTCACTGTGTCTCCTTGCTGTCTCAGTTGGACTCCCACTCAGAGGCCGAATTGAAAGTAGACGAGGAAGATAAATATGCTCTAGAGTCTGAGGCCTACATGGAGGTAAATGTTATCTTCTAACTTGTTTTATCTCGTTCTGTATTTGTGTCCAGAACTCCAGAATTCTTTGTATCTTTCATCTTAACATCTTTGTTTTACTCTTTTTGATCTCAATTTGCTCCTAATCATGCAAGTTTCTTCCACAGAAACTGTCCGCGCTAAGTGCCAGTTTGTCCCGTGTGGTTCCATCTGAGCCGGAGGATGATGTTGAGATTGATGAGTTTCCTGCAGATCCAGTGAGTGCAACTCTACTCATATTAGCTTGTAGATATTTAGTGTTGGAAAGTGGAACAGCACTATTTTCTGATTTATACACTGCTGGCTAACCTTAGTGGGGGAGGTAATGCTGTTTTACTCTGTCCTCTAATTTGTGTAGGAGACCGCAGATCAGGAGGAGGAACGTCAAAAACAGCTGAAAGATGAGGAGAAGCATAAATCTTTGTTTGTGGGCCTGAAATTCTTCTTGAACCGGGAAGTACCACGGGAGGCCCTTGCATTTATTATACGGTAAGAGAGGGCTTGACTTGTTGACAAGAAACTTGGTGAGGGCTACATGCAATGCCAGTGCACTTAAGAGCCTTCTTTGATATAAAAGAAAAACAAATTCTCTGTTCAGCATGCATACAGCATTGTGGTATATGTATCCAAGAGCTTGTGCACGTTTCTAAATGTTTAAAGTTGTTGTGCTGCACATGCACGAGTGAGATTTTAATATTATTTTATTATATGATTTGTTGCCCTTGTGTCATGCAGTGTGATGCCAGTTTACAGAGCATAACAGATACTTTCTGCTGAAGTGCATTCTGTGCTGTTCTTTGTGCACTCACAATAACAAAATGCAATGGCAGAATTTTTTGTGTGTACCTTTGAACTGGGCATGGTAATAGGAATTTGTAAAACTATAATTTTTCTTTCGTTATTTTTTTCTAGTGATGTAATTTGTTTAGACTAGGGTTACCCAAAAGGTAGATCCCCGGATATTTTAAAATTAAAGCTTTCATGATGCTTTGTCATTCTAAAGGCATGCAAAGCTTAATGGCAGTTTTAGTTCTGGGGAGCCAACTTTTGGGCATCGCTGGTTTAGACTTTTCATCCATGCTTTTCTGGATGAGATGCTATGGTTAAGCACAGCCTTTATTTTATTATTCATTTGCCATGTGAATGTTTTGTTTTTAGTGGTTTGTGACAATTTCTTATATTTTAACAGGAGTTTTGGTGGTGAGGTTTCTTGGGATGCCACAGTCTGTATTGGATCAACGTATGATAGCTCAGACAGCTCTATCACGCACCACATTGTGGACAGGCCCAGTGTAGATCCTCAGATAATCAACAGGTACAGCTATATGTGTTTGATATCTATGGTCCCTGTAAATTGTGGCTGATTCCTTGATGTGTTTGCTTTCTGTTAAGCAACTCTTTTTTCTTCAGGCTAACATTTGCATGCACACATCATATTTTCCTAGAACACTTTGTATCATTTTGCAAAACTGAAAACTAATGTGTTGTATAGTAATGTGATCATTCAGATTACTCTGCTGCTTTCTACAGGTATTATGTGCAACCACAATGGGTGTTCGACAGTGTCAATGCTCGCTTGCTTCTCCCAGTGGCAGACTATTTCCCAGGAGTGCTGCTGCCACCACACCTCTCCCCATTTGTACAGGAGAAGGAAGGCGACTATGTTCCCCCTGAGAAACACCGGCTGCTGGCACTGCAAAGAGGAGAGAGAATTGGTAATTATGGCTTAATCAAGAGATGATGCTGAACTGTGTGTAATGGAGGATGGGAATATGGTGTGATAACCAAATTCTAACAGAGCCAAACAACTGTGAAAATTGGCATTGTATGAGGTGCTCATCTGTTGCTATATTTGCATTTTCAGATGATGAAGAGGAGGAGGATGATGAAGAGGAGGAGGAGGAGGAGGAAGAAGAAGAGGAAGAAGAAGAGGAAGAGGAGGAGGAAGATGAGGAGGAGGAAGAAGATAAGAAGCTGAGAGAGATGGAGGATAGGAAGTCTGCTGAGAAGGTATCTAGAGTTGAAGTTCACCCTCATTCACATTGGTTACCTATGTGGATTCCCGCCTGTTTTGTTTTTATTTTTCCTTTTCTCCTGTGTAGTTCACATATTTCATATCTACTTTGCCATCTTACAGAAATTGAATGTTAAGGTGACAGCAGGCAAGGTGAGAGAGGTGAATCAAGCAAGAGTAGCAGAGCAAGAGAAGAATGAGGAGAAGCGCCTAGCTATCATGATGATGAAGAAAAAGGAGAAGTACCTTTACAACAAAATAATGTTTGGAAAGAAGCGCAAAGTCAGAGAGGTGAGTAGAGAATGAGCTAAGGAAAGTCTTAACACAAGTGATTAGATATAGGAACAGGCAAGAGCAATGGTGAAGGTGCATGTTCTTGTTTTCGGTTTGTATTGTCTCTTGTGCAAGGAGGGGGAATTGATGTGTTTGCGCTGGGGTTAGTCCTATAATAAGTTAAGCAAAAGTGATCCATCATAAAGACAAACAGGGGTGCTCCTTGCACCATAACCTGCATATTAGAGTATCAAAACACAAAAAGGGCTAGACAGAAAGGAAGTGTTTATGGCAATATCCACTTGTCGCCTGTATAGGTGCACTGTAACTGCTCTGCTGTCCTTTTATTTTTAATGCTATATGATTCGTCAGCAGCCCCTCCCCCTTTGTGCTGCTTGTGCTAATGAAGAAGCACTAGCCTGAGCAGCCATGGGTTGCTGTGATTGTCTGAGAGTGTCAGCTGATCATGTCTGCTGTAACCATACCTCCAGTAGGTTCCCAGTTGTGGGTGGTTATGGAAAGGTATACACATTATAAAAAATGGTTTTGCTGGGACAGTGCCAGGGGTCTCAACCAATTCAGTGAGATTAAATAGTTATAGTTCCTACAGTCCCTTTAAGGAACATTCCAAGCGCAATAACCACTACAGCCCGTTTCTTCCATTTAATCCATTCTCTGGCCACCAATATGAAACAAACAAACACTAAAATTGACAAAATATCCGTAGAAAGGAATAAAGAAATACATTTTTAAAATAATATATATTTATATATCTGTTATAGCAGGTGGATTTGCTTGTTTATACTGTTTTACAATACATACATTAGAATATGTTTGTAGCCATAGTCACACTATAATCCCTCTGCTGTGTAGTCCTTTTTTATTTATTTATTAAACCTCTTTCTCACCTTTCAGGCAAATAAACTGTCAATGAAGCGGAAAGCACACGACGATGCAAATAAACCCGAAAAAAAGAAAAAGACAAAGAAACAGTGATCACACCAAACATGTTAAAGCACATCACTTTTCAAAGAATTCTTTTAAACACCCAAACTTTTGTGCCAGTGTGCACCCTTCTTCCCAGGGAGACATGCCATGTCTGAGCTGACATTGTTCCTACTAGACTTCCATCTACAGCCAAATGTAGTTCTGCTACAGATTCTGTGAGTGAGGCTCTATATGATGTTACACTCTGCTACACATCTAAAACAGTCCTGAAGCATGAATGCAAGAAATTGCACATGTGCTTAGAAGCTTTCAAACAGGTGACACTGCTCCATTCTTGAGCAACAAGTACTATCCCTGTCGAACCCAGCACCTTCCCAGTGTCACTGAGAACTGTGAGCTCTGAGGGCAGATCCATATTAATGTAGTATACTTTATAAGCTCTATGTACGTTTTACAAAACAAGAATGAAGCCGGTTAAATAAATACTTTAATGTTAGTGGATTTGCCATTCTTAAACTATTGGTTTCACTGTGCAAATCTATGTGATTGTTTGGGCCCATATGCAGGTAAAGGGTCAAAGATTTGGTTTTTGGGCCATCTTCGAATATGTTTGATATTTGTAAAGGAAAAAGTATTTCTTTTCAGTAAAGGACATTTCTTTTTTTGAAATATATCTTACATTTAAAATGACTTTTTTTTTTTTTTTTTTTATATATTGTTGGAATTTCTTTTTTTTTTTTTTAGACATTCTTTATTTATGAGAGATTTTTCAAGTAAGGAAGGGGTACAGAAAAAAGAAAAGGGAGGGGAGGGGCAGGGGAAACAAACATCAAATTGCAAAGGATGACATACATCGGCTCAGAACATCGAGCCCGGCATGGATACATAATCGAGTATAATGTTTCAGCAATGATAAAGTCACAATCAGTGTACAGCGTGTCCGCCTAAGCGGGTTATAGTTAGTAATATGGGGCACCTTCCTCAGGTGTAAAATGTATTACAGGCGCGTCTATAGCTGTCAGATGAGTCAAAGGTTGGGTATAGGAGGGGGGGGTGGCTAAGTCTGGGGACTAATCTCCGTCATAGGGATATGGATCGGGGTAGCAGGCGAGGGTATCAGGCGTCTCCTGGGGGGCCCGGAGTACGAGGTCAGGCCCGTCCCCGTGCAGTATAGGACGTCCAGGGGTACCATTGGAGGGCGCACTTGTCCGAGCGCTCCCGCAGGGACGCAGTTAGCATTTCCATCCCACGGATCTCCTCAACCTTGTCTACCCATTGCTTGTAAGTGGGTGCCGCCTGGCTTTTCCAAAGCAGCGGGATAAGGCTTTTCGCAGCAGAGAGCAGGTGTATTGTGAGGGATTTTTTGTACTGTTGAATGGGCATGGATGTGTGGTGGAGGAGCATTGCCAGAGGCAAGAATGGGAGGTCCGTGTCCGTGATTTCTTTAATTTTGTCGTGTATCATGTGCCAGTATGGAGCTATGCGTGTGCAAGACCACCAAATATGAAGGGTGGTGCCCAGAGCGGAGTGACATCTCCAGCAGTCGCCAGAGGTTGTACCATGCATGTGTCTGAGCACCTCAGGGGTTCTATACCAGCGCGTGAGTAATTTGTAGCTCATCTCCTGGTATTTGGAGCTAATGGAGCATTTGTGGGTTAGGAGAAAGACTTTGCCCCACTCCTGGGCAGTCAAGTGCACGCCCGTCTCCCGTTCCCACCTGTCCGTGAACCCCAGTGTGCCCTCATTCTCCGGTGTCAGTAGGCGTACGTAGAGGTGGGATACAGCGTGGTCAAGGTGTTTTCTGTCAGTGCACAATTGTTCGAAGTCGGTCAGTTGTCTGTGAATGTGGTCTTTGCCTTGAATGTTTGTGTAGTATGTCTTCACCTGGTGATAGTGGAACGCGTCTATCAGGGTCGGCTGCTGAATCGATACGACATCGGGTAACGGTTTAAGGGCCCTGTCTGCGATCCACTGATGTAGGTAGAGCCAGTCCGTCTGGTGAAAATTTCGCATTGCCGCTGGGGTGAGACCGTCCGCGAGAGACGGGTTATGTGTGATCGGGGTCAGTGGGTTAGGTGATGTGGTGAGCCTGTGCGTGAAGCGTAGTGAGCACCATACCCTAAGGGTGGCGTCTATGAGGGGATTGTGGAGTCGGAGCTCGGAATACGTAAGGGAGCCAAGCCAGAGTCTAGCAGGGATCGTACCGCGAGATTGCTGTACCTCCATAGACACCCATCTCCTGGCACCCGTGTTCGCGTGCCAGTCCACCACCCTTTGTAGATGTGTGGCCTGGTAGTATCGTTGCACGGAAGGTAGTCCGGCCCCCCCTGCTGACTTTGGGCGTTCCAGGGTGGCTCTGCGAATGCGGGAAGCGGAGCGGTTCCATACAAAGCTACGGATGTCTCTGGCCAGTGCACGGAAGAACGTTTGTGGGATCGCGACAGGTAGTGTCGTGAAAAGATATAAAAGTCTGGGGAGGACATTCATTTTCAGGGCTTGTATGCGGCCGAACCAGGTGAGATACATTGGGGACCAACGCAATAGGTCCTTTTGGATAGTAGCGAGTAGGGGAGGAAAGTTCATCGGGTAGAGTTGTGCGAGATCCCTCGGCAGCCAAGTGCCCAGGTACCGTAGTCTATCTGGTCGCCAAGAGAAGGCGAACTCTGAGCTCAACCGATCAACCAGCTCGGTGTTATCGAGGAGAGGTAGGGCCTCTGACTTGGACATATTTAATTTCAAGTTGGAAACTCGATGAAAGTCGCGGAACGCTTTGAGGAGGTTAGGGATGGAAATTAAGGGTTGCTCCAGGAAGAACAACATGTCATCAGCATAGGCGGCAAGTTTGTGTTCTTCCGCTTCCAGAGTCACCCCCGTAATACCCCCGTCCCGTCTGACCGCCTCCAGGAAAGGCTCTAGAGAGAGGGCAAACAGGAGGGGGGACAGGGGACAACCTTGCCGCGTGCCATTGCTGATGGGGAAAGGTTTCGTCAGTGCACCGTTGACGCGAATGCGTGCTGTCGGGGTCGTGTACAAAGCCGCCACCCAGTTGCGCAGCTGTGGGCCAAATCTGAAGTGGTGGAGAGTGGACGCGAGGTATGACCAATCTACCCGGTCGAACGCCTTTTCGGCATCCGTCGATAACAGGACAACCTCGCGTTTCTTGGATTTAGCGATATGGATGACGTTAAGGGCCCGGATCGTGTCGTCACGGGCTTCCCTACCCGGGATAAACCCGACCTGGTCTGGGTGAATCAGATCCGGGAGGAGCGGGGAGATCCGCAGTGCTAGCGCTTTAGCAAAGAGCTTAAGGTCCGAGTTTAGGAGCGAGATCGGGCGGTAACTCGAGCAATTAGATGGGTCTTTACCTTCCTTGGGGATTATTGTGATGGTGGCGGCTAGCGTGTCTGTCGGGAACTGCCCTCCTTCGCGAATCGAGTTCAGACCGGATAGAAGTTTAGGCAAGAGTGTGTCACTAAAAGTGCGAAGGTATGAGACCGGTAATCCGTCCGGGCCCGGTGCTTTGTGAGGCTTCATGCACTTTAGAGCGCCTTTAAGTTCGTCAAGTGTCAGGGGTAGTTCTAGGTCCTCCGATTGTTCCTGGGTGAGCGTTTTGGCTATGTGCTGGGAGAGGTAGTCGGTGATTTGACGTTGGTGTGTCTGAGATGTTTGTCCGTGAGCGGTCTGTGTCTGGTTGTATAAGTCAGCGTAGTAGGTCTGAAAGGCTTCAAGAATGCCTCCTGGGAGTCGTGTGCTACGTTGGCCAGGTGTGTTTATTTTATGAATGTGTTGCGTCCGTCTTTTTGTCTGGAGCATCCGTGCTAAAAGTCGACCACTCTTATTAGAGTGTTCATAAAAGTATCTGGCCGACTTCGACAGGGTGTGCAGCAGTCCCTGCGAAAGGTGGTCCCTAAGATCCCTCCTAGCCTCAGTCAGTTGTAGGTAGGTGTCGTCATCTAATGTCTGTTTGTGCTTGTTCTCCAAGTCAGTAACCCTGGTGGTGAGATTGGTGAAATGCTTGAGTCTATCTCTCTTACGTTGAGTGCAAATGGCGATGTAGTGGCCCCTCACAACACATTTGTGTGCCTCCCAGACCGTCAGGGGTGGTGTGTCCAGGTTTTCGTTAGTGTCGAAGTATTGTGTGAGCGTCTGATGTGTGGATGCGCGGGTGACAGGGTCAGTCAGTAGGGATGCGTTCAGTTTCCATTGCCTGTCCTTTGGTTTGTAAAGTGGGGAGCTCGTGCAGACTGTAACCGGGGCGTGGTCCGAGTGGGTCGTGATTCCAATGTGCGCGTCGCGTAGGAGGGAGAGGTATTCCTGGGACATGAAAATATAGTCAATACGGCTATAATGGCGGTGGACGTGTGAGAAGTGTGTGTAGTCTCTGTCATCGGGGTGTGCGGTTCTCCAGCAGTCTACTAGTCCTAAGTTAGTCAGAGCCCTAGTAGCTGTCCGCAAGCAGTGCGGCGGGAGCGCGCATGTTCCCCGTGACGTGTCCAGGAGTGGGTCAAGTGGCATGTTCAGGTCACCAGCCACCAAAAGAAGCCCCTCCCTGAACCTGTTCAGCCTGTTTAAGGTGCGGGAAAGAAAGGTGTGCTGGCCGCGGTTAGGGGAGTATAAGCAAGCGAATGTGTACGTGTGGTCAGCTATCGTACCCTTGATAAAAATGTACCTGCCTCCCGGATCTCTTTGGGTCTCTACGTGGCAGAAGGGTGTGTTGTGTGCGAACAATATTGCTACGCCTGCTCTCTTAGAATCCGGGTGGTTGGCATAGTAAGCCAGGGGGAAACGTTTGTTTTCCAGTTTGGGAGCATTAGGACCCCGAAAGTGCGTCTCCTGCAGGAACGCCACGGACACCCTCTCCGCCCAAAGACGGCGGAGCAGGTGCGAACGTTTCTCCGGTTGGTTGAGGCCCCCAGTATTATTGGACCAGTATTTAAGCAGGGCCGGGCCGAATCCCGCTCCGGCCCCCGCACGGTGGACGCCTGGGGGATGGGAGTACGCCATCTAGTAAGGGGGGGGGGGGGGGAGGGGGGGGGGAGGGAGAGTAAATGCAACGTGTGAACCTTGACCGGTTGACAGCGTTCGGGAGACTGTGGGTCTGGAAAGTCTCGTAGAACTACGGTCTTATTTACAAAAAAGTTCAGTTGCGTGAGGTGCGGGGAAGGCCACCCACGGAGTCTGTGTCACGTGAGGGGATGTAATCGGCACCCATGTCCCTCGGCTCCCAATCCGCCGCGGGAGATGGCTGTCTAGATCTTTGCGTGTCCAGGGGAGTGGGGGGGGGGAGAAGAAGGGGGGGTTGCAAGTCCGTCGGTAACGTAGGGGCATCTGTCAGCACCGTGGGTTTACGTCCCTGTCCAGAGGGCGGGCGGAGGGGGAAGGCAAAGCGGGGGTGGGGGGGGGGGGGGGGGGAGGGGGCTGGCCCCCAGGGCAGGCCTGCGGGGAGTGGTAGTCAGAGCCGTGTGTCATTCAAAGATACGGTTAATACAGCACAGTGTAACACAATACAATGTAGGACAACACATGTGAACAGAACGTTATATTCTCAACATCGGCCTTTTAGCCCAAGTCATCAGCAAAACCATAACAGGGTTCGGGAAACCACAAACATTTTTCTACACAAATATAACAAGCACAGGGTATGGATCTCTTGGGTGTGCCTATGGTACTAGTTTTACGGAGAATAACAATATGAGTGTTGGCCCACAGTACCTATAGTAGGCGGCGTGCCTTGCATCCCATTAGGGCCCTGCTGCGCGTGCCTGAGGCATAGCGGGAACCTGGAAATGGGGCACGACACGTGTGTATAGGGCGCTCAGGTGGGTTATGGCAGTAAGGGGGGGGAGGGGGTCGCCACGTGCGGCACCAAGCAATGTAGCATGTAGCTGGATAAGAAGCGAGAGCAGTGCAGTACCGGCCCCAGTAGCATATGATGCCGCAGGCGGCACGTGTGGTATAATTTAGGCGTATCGGCTATATAGAAAGGGCATATGAATGGCGGTAGTGTACCCATTACGCAAGGGAGACCAGCACCCGTCACCCCGGCCCATGTGCGAGCTATCCTATTATACAGGGAGTGGCCGTGCAGTAGCGCAGCAGGGGGTGACAGCATAGTAGGCGTATTCAAGAACAACGTATGTCATGGAAAACGCAACGGCACCCATGTCAACTTTGAAATACACGTTATTAATTAAACATTTTCGAAATAAAGCATCACAAACCGTTAGACATACAAGTACAACAGTCCAGTTATCGAAGCCTCTCTGGGGAACGTGTGAATGGAGGCAAAGGAAGTGGCCAACAATATAAGTACAATTTAACACGACCTACATCGGGCAGTGTGGTGCCGCACCTACGTCAGCTGTTTAATCCTCGCTAGGTGGGCGGCAAGTACTGGGGCATTAAGTGCCGCGGGCTAAACACCACGACATCTCTAAGACGGGAATCAATGGGGCGGGTCAACATGTGGAATACAGTGCAATGCATTACAAGATATATGAACCAGTAAGGTGGCACGTTAATTATCGTTAGCTATGGGATATGTGCCAGGGGTGTTGTCTGAAAACAAGTTAAGCATGTCATGGGAAAACAAAGTTGAAAACAATGGATATAGGCAAGAAGCATTACACGTGGGGAGTCGTACCTCAATACCTTGCCCCCTGAGCGTGTCAACCTGCCAGGCCCGGGTACAACTAAGAGCCAGCACTACATGAGGTTGGGCAGCCCAAACCTGCCTCCCAAACAGTCCAACGCATCACAGCCCACCCAGTACTGTCCGTGACCCCCCAAAAAACCCCCCCACCCAAACTGCAGCTCTAAGTCTTAAGCCCTGCAATGAGCTAGTGATAGTGCCCCACTAACCTGCGGTCAACTTCACAGTGTCCACCTAGTACAGGATGAGGTCGGCAATCAGCAAAGTCAGAGGGACAGGTGTGGTACCTTTATAAGGGCTAGGTAGCGTAGGGTGAGGTCCATGGTTCTAGGCAAAGGTGGTCGGTAGTGGCGTCACCGGGTGTTATTCTTCTGGGCCGGCAGGGCCTCCACGTCGTTGCGGAAGGGGGGCAACACGGTCGCCCGACAGGTTCTCGGCCGCTGGGTGGGGTCCAGTCGGACGTGCAGGCGGATACTCAAGAATCCAGTTAGGAACGTGGACATGTGGCAGTCCAGCGGACTGGAGGAATCTGGCGACGTCGTTGGGCCAGCGCAGCGAGTGCCAACGGTTCTCGATCTTGGCTTGTAGGCTGAATGGGAAGCCCCATTTATAGGGAATCCGCTTCTCCGTTAGCATGGTCGTGAGCGGTTTCAGCGCTCTGCGGGCATCTAGCGTGAGAGGCGACAGGTCTTGGAAGAGCATGACCTGGGAGTCCATATATGTGAGCGTGCGTCGGGCCCTGGCCGCTCTCATTATGGCGTCCTTGAGTTGGAACGAAGTGAGGCAGCAAATCAGGTCCCTGGGCTGGCCATCTCTTCTAGGGCCTCGGAGCGCTCTATGTGCGCGTTCCATGGAAATATCAGGGGGTGCGTCTTCTCCTAGCAGGTACAAGAAAAGGCCCGTCAGCAGTTCCCGTGGGGACTCATTGTCGGCTTCAGGGAGGCCCCTTACTCGTATGTTATTGCGGCGGCCTCTGTTGTCCAGGTCCTCGACCTGTCTGCGCATCTCAAGAAGTATATTCCCCTGTCTCGCCGTAGCTAGGTCTGTGGCCTGCTGGTATTGCACAGTTTGGAGGCGAGTCTCTTCCAGGTCATCCACCCTCTGCTCCAGGGCCGTCAGGTCCCTGCGCACCGCGGCTACCTCTTCCCGGATGACGGTACGCAGCTCCGCGACCAGGGCCGTCTTGTCACTTCGTGTGAGCATGTTGGCCGATATAGCCGCTATGTCCAGCGACATTTGGGACAGCGCAGCTGCGCCGGGTGTGTCACTCGCGGAGCCCGCCAGGCTGCTGGTGCTCGGGGAGGTGGGCGCCATCTTGTCCGTGCCGCGTGTATCTCTGAGGTGCTGAGGTGTGGACAGAAATTCGTCCATCGGACCGGGTCTAAGGGTGGTGTGGGGTGTAGGAGGAGGTCTCGGGGTCGTCATACGTTTGGTTCTCCCCATGTGGACCGCAAATTTCGCTCAGGGTCTGGGTTTAGGCGGATCGGGGCCCGGGAGCAAGAGCAGCGTGCGACCTACTCCATGTGCAGTCAAGCCACGCCCCTTGTTGGAATTTCTAACAAATATTATATTTTGGGGAGGTAAAAAAACATTAAACCTTGCTTTTGATCATTATTATTTCCCCCCTCCCCCTTCCAATGAAAAGTGAAGCAAATATAGTAGACTGTGCCATTTTTGGTTCAGTGATTGAACACAAATGTTTATTCAATAACCAGTGAGTTATGGCTAAAGGAACACTCCAAGCCACCAGCAGGTCATAGTGGTTATGGTACCAGAAGTGCCTTGGAGCCTTCCTATTGTATGTAGTCTAAGTGTTTTTACAATGGTTTGACGTCTTACCCAGGGTCTGTTAGATGCCGCTCACTACCTCCACTACTTCAGTTGGAGTCCTGGAAACTCTTAAAGGGACACTCCAGGCACCCAGACCACTTCTGCCCATTGGAGTGGTCTGGGTGCCAACTCCCACTACCCTTAACCCTGCAAGTGGAATTATTGCATTTTTCAAGAACTGCAATATTTATCTTGCAGGGTTAACTCCTCCTCTAGTGGCTGTCTACTAGACAGCCACTAGAGGACACTTCCGTGTTTATAGCACACATTCCGTGTGCTATAGCGTCGCCGGACCTCCAGCGTCGCTGAAATCCCTATAGGAAAGCATTGAAAGCATTTTTCAATGCTTTCCCATGGGGAGGTTTAATGCGAGTGTTCCTTTAATTTAAAAGTAAACTGCAAAATGTATCCCAAAATAACCAGTATTTAAAACCAACTGCGCTATAGACACAGTTTGACTGCTTTATCCTGAATTTTTGGTAAACTAAAATGGTGACAACCAGAATAAACTCTTTGGTCAACCTTTAAAAGCATATATTGTACACATTTTGAATCCTAGAAACCTACTCCAGATTAAATGCTCAGCTAAGCTTCATCTAACAAATGAGTATTTACTTCCATGCATACAGATGGACATGTCAGTCTATCTAAAGGTATTCCCCAAATACAAGTGATTAACCTGTTAAACTGGAAATAGTTAACACTATTCGGAGAACAACTTAAGGTTGTGTGCATATATTTGCAATAACAATGGAATTAAGGTCTTTTTCTGAACTCTGTATTTTTACTTTAGAACATTTTGCTTTAAAAAAAATAAAAAATAAAAAAGTGTACGTTACCTCTGCAGACACAAGTTCAATTAACTTCTATTAATGGAATTAATTTACCAAAAGTGTAAATTGCCAATATCCAGCCTCATGCTGATTAACCTTTGGACTATTATGCATCTTAATACAAAACTATCTCAAGATAGATTTACCCCACCCCCAAAGCCTTTTATTAAAGGGGGGGATGGGAAAGAGAGACACAAGGGGGGGGATGGGGAAGAGCGACACAGGGGGGATGGGGAAGAGCGACACAGGGGGATGGGGAAGAGCGACACAGGGGGGATGGGGGAAGAGAGACACACAGAGGGACGGGGGAGACAAAAAGACACGGGAAGAGAGAGACACAGATTAGCAGTGAGGTGGAGAAAGAGGGACTAGGGGGGAGACAAAGACACGGGGGAAGAGAGACACACAGAGGGACTAGGGGGAGACAAAGACACAGGGGAAGAGAGACACACAGAGGGACTAGGGGGAGACAAAGACACAGGGCAAGAGAGACACACAGAGGGGCTGTGGGAAGAAAGAGGGACTAGGGGGAGACAATGAGACACAAAGGAGGTTTGTTGGGGAGGACACACAAGGTTTGTGGGGGCCAAGCTGAACTGGGGGAGAAAGATGCACACAGAGGGACTGGGGTGAGACAAAGACCTGGGGGAAGAGAAAGACACGCAGAGGAGCAGTGAGGGGCTGTGGGAAGAAAGAGGCACAGAGACACAAAGAAGGTTGGCTCAACACATTATTGGGCTGGTATAGAATTTTTCCAGGGCTACTTTTAGTTCCCAGTCCGGCCTTGCTGAATGTGAGTCTCTGGCTGCCCACAGCCTCAATCTACGGTGGCATTTATGTATGGTGGCAACAACAGAGTTAATCTGCCTTGTCTTAGTTTAAAATGTAAATAAGTTTTAGTTTATCTACCGTTATACCATCGCTGTTGTGTCAGGTGATGCCCACTTCTGGCATCTCAGCCGAGACCCATATTGCAGCATCTCTGGCTCGACCTACTCTTCGCAAGATTCCTGGCTACCATAGCAGCAAAGCAGCTGTCTGGTCCAAGCACTTCTACAGCTCTAACACAACTTACCTGCCTAATGGACCGAACCGACTGAGGCCTCCACATGACCTGCCCAGTACTGCAGGCGGCCGGGGTAGTGGGGTAGAGTATGGGAGTGAGGTACTGTGCTTTGAGGGCAGGTGTGGATCGTCCCGTTAGTCTCCTGGTGTCTCCTCCTGGGGATTGTCAGTTCCTCCCCCCATGGTCAAATACACAGTCCGAAATGCCTCCGTACCCACCCGTGCCAGCCAGGGTGTCCATGTGTCTAAGTATGTCTGTGCTCGGTCTTGGGCTGTATACCAGATTTCCTCTGTAACTCGTAACTCCTCCATTTTAGTAAACCACAGGAAAAGCGTTGGGGTTGTCTTTTTTCCATTACAAAGGTATGAGGTGTTTTGCGACATTAAGAATTCGGATGGTCAGGGAGTGTTTGTATCGTGGTGTGGGGGCTGCCTTGTGGTGCAGGAGGTACGGGGCGGGCTGGAAGGGTGGGACATTGTCTGTGAATAGGGCCACTATGGCAGCTATTTTCTCCCAGAACAGTACTATGAGTGGGCATTCCCACCATATGTGGAGGAAGGATCCTACCCCTCTCTTGCACCTTCAGCAGAGGCCGTCCGTGTCTAAATGCATTCTCTGTAAGCGTTCTGGTGTCAGGTACCATTGTGGGAGGACCTTGTAGGCCGTTTTCTGAGTTTTGCTAGCGATTGCGCAATGGTGCACTAGGTCGCAGATCTTGTGCCACTGGGTCTCGGTGAGTGTTTCTCCTACGGTGGTCTCCCATTTGGACATATTGTGGTGGTGTTATTTAGCATTGGGGCAAAAGTCATCCTCAGTGTTAAAGGGACACTGTAGGCACCCAGACCACTTTAGCTCATTGAAGTAGTCTGGGTGCAATTAGTGATGTCGCGAACATAAAACACAACGGATGTGTAAATAACTCTTCTCACAGATAAAGTGAAGCGGCTGTGGTGCTAGTGTTGGTGGTGGCGGCAGGCGGGTGAGTGGTATCTTGAGAGGTGCCCGAAGCTAAGCTGGAGGAGGATGGTGCGTCAAGGTTCCGAGCGGAAGCTGTAGAAGATTGGGTGTCCTGTGTTAGCCAGTCAACTATGTCCTCAGAACTTTTCAAGTTCAGGGTACGTGGCCTCTGAAAACTGGGCATTATTCTAGGGCAAAAGGGAATCACAGCACCACGACCACGACGGCCCCTGCTGGGTGGCCTGCCTCTGCCTGTCATTTTTTTTGGATTAGTGGTACTATGCGTGCAAGCTACTGTGAGACCAGATATGAGTGGCAGTGCACTCCCAGTGTCCCCATGTCTCCCAGCCAGTGTCCCTTGTATCTCAGTGTCCCCATGTCTCCCAGCCAGTGTCCCTTGTATCTCAGTGTCCCTGGTGTCTCTCAGTGTCCGTAGTGTGCCGGTGTCCCTAGTGTTTGAGTGTTTTCTAGTCTCCCAAAGTCCCCTAGTCTCCCAGTGTCTCTGTGTCCCAATGTCTCCTAGTGTCTCAGTGTCCCCTAGTATAAAAGAAAAAATCTCAGGCACTCACTGTGATAGATTTAAGCAGGTTTATTGGACACCGCAATGTTTCGACCTGTACCTAGGTCTTGATCAAGTCTCCAGTGTCCATTATGTATCACAGCGTCCCTTTTGTATCAGAGTGTCTCAGTGCCCCATGCCTCCCAGTGTCCCTGGTGTCTCTGTGTCCATAGTGTCTCAGTGTCCCCTAGTCTCTCAGAATCCTCTAGTCTCTCAATGTCCCCATGTCTCACAGTGCCCCCAAGTGTCTCAGTGTCCCCTAGTATAAAAGAAAAAAATCTCAGACACTCACTGTGATATATTTAAGCAGATTTATTGGACACCGCAATGTTTTGACCTGTACCCAGGTCTTTATCAAGTCTCCAGTGTCCCCTATATATCACAGTGTCCCCTATGAATCACAGTGTCTCAGTGCCCCATATCTCCCAGTGCTCCCTCATGTCTCAAAGCAGGGCCGGATTAACATAGGGGCTGATGTCTGGGAGACATGGGGACACAGACACTATGGGACTGGGAGACATGGGGACACAGACATGACCCCTTTTTGTGTATGTTCGCCCCTTCCGGCAGTTCTGGTTATGTGATTTGTGTCAGTGGCCCACTCTTTAACCCCATCCATAAACTTCCTGCTTTATTGGACACTGCTGTTAGGAGGTATGGGTTTACTTGAAAGATGAAAGCATGAGATTAGCATAGGGTATGTGTTTTCTCATAGCTTCATCATATGAGTTTCCCTCCAGCACCATCTCCATCAGATACCTGACGCTTAAAAGGTAGGACTGTTTTAGTGGTTTTGGTCAATAAGATTTTGTAATTAGGCCCATCATAATTGTCAGCACCAGGCCCACTGGGCTCTTAATCTGGCCCTGGGTGCACTGAATGAGTTAAAACGACTCATGACCTAATTCTAAGTTTATTTACGTTGGACATATGAAACCTCACATGATTAGAATAAAAATAGCTGGTTTCAAGGCAGTTAAATAGAAAGAGTGTATAAGTAAATGATTAATTCATAGTTGATTATATAAGTACTTATGTACAACCAAGCACTGCACCTAGTTCTCTTAACATGTTTCCTTCTATGTTCTTAAAAATAAATAATGGACAGCCATGTGCCAGTTTTTCTGAAACACAGGTGGGGTTATTTACAGGCATACCCCGCTTTACATACACTCACTTTACATACACTCGCAAACACTTCTGTTTGTGAGTGAACAGTAAATGGAAGGTTCTATTCTCGCACGGAGCAGCTCAGTTCAGTGTCATTGGGGCAAGAACTTTTCACACCTTCTGACATGGCACAGGTTAATCCTCTCAAATGTATAATGTCTACTCCTAGCTGAACATATATATATATATATTTTTTTCTGCCCTACATTATCCATATTCTGCAATCGGCGCCATCCAGTGAAAGGGTTTACCCTGCCATTTTCTATAACTATGAATTAGCACAATTCTGAGGATTCAAAGTTAAACCATAAATGCTTAAAGTGATGAATAGGTGTTTCTAAACAAAGTGTGCAACTAAGCTGCTAATAAATACAAATTGGCACTGTATTTTCAAAAAAATGGCCCAGTGGGCAGGTTTATTTTAGTTTCCTCCAAGTTTAAGGTTGTCAGATGAGTAAAACATTAAAGATAAATGGTTAAATCTGGAATGAGATTTTTATTTTTACTGTTTGTTTTAACTGAATAAAAGCCCACTGGAAATCATGAAATAAATCACTGGAAATAAAATCACTGAAAATATGCAGTTGCAGTATCAGTTATACCTGTAAATGACTATTGCAATGCAGTACATGCACTGGAAAGTGAAAACAAGGTATTGCTTCACTTTAAGTACATTTTCGTTTTACATACATGCTCTGGTCCCATTGTGTACTTAAAAGTGGGGTATGTCGAGGGGCGTGGCCTGACTGCCGACAGAGATGGACGCTTAGAGTCAGAGCTCCGCACCCGAGGCTCCAAATAAGCACTGCCAACGGCACCAACCCACTTCAAAAGCACCAGACCCGAACCCTAACGACCTCCTAAACACTTACCTACGGATGTCAACCCGCAAACATCAAAAAAAAGGCCCCAAAGAAGCCATTTCAGTGGCCGACATGCTCACAACCCCGCGAGCGTCTTCACGTGGCATCATGGAGGACACGAGCACCGGCAATAGAACCGGAGAAACCAGCCCTCGTGTCGCCTCCACAGCGGCGGGCAAAACCCCAGAGGCATCATCCAGTGCCATCCTTCAATCACTCGCAGAAGTGAAGGGATACCTGGCGGCAGAAATTGCACGAACTGCAGAGGAAGTCAAGGCCGAAATTGCCGCAATTGGCGCCCGCACGACAGAAACAGAACACAGAGTGGCACGACTAGTCACAGCACAGAATACTACCACTTCACTCACTAATGTACTCCAACAAAAAATCACCGACCTGGAGGTCGAAATGGAAGACATTTCCAACAGATCACGACGCAACAACCTACGCGTCCGAGGTCTGCCTGAAAAAGTGAAAGAAGACGATATAGAAAATGTGCTGGTCCAACTCTTCCAGCTCCACTTACCAAATATGCCTGACCACATGTGGCAAATCGACAGAGCACACAGGGCTCTCAGAGCGAGAGGCCCAGACACAAGCCCGCCAAGGGATGTCATTATAAAATGGCACTACTTCAAGACAAAGGACGCCATCTTGAAAAGCAGCAGAGCACAGCCGTTCAAATTCGAGGGAAGAGAAATCCAACTATACCAGGACATTGCCCCGGCCACCCTCCTACGTAGACGAGCATGGAAGCCGGTCACGGAATTACTGCGACAGAAAGGGATCAGATTCGCATGGGGATACCCCTTCAAGATACTGATTTTTCAAGGCCCCACGCCGGCGATCTTACTACCCACAACGGATGTCCGAGCTTTCCTAACGGACTTAGGCATATCGGTGCCGGATGACCTCCAACTTCCAGCGAACGGCATCCCAGAACTGACACCCCTGCCGGACAGCTGGGAGGAACAACACCATCGACCACGCTGAAACCAAGGACATACCGTAATGTATACCATAAAGTATACATATAATGTTGGTTTGAGGCCGGCTTAGGCGCTAGATAGTTTTTTAACGGCGCATCTAAACGCCATTAGGCCTAAATGGGAACCCCATAACATTGTGTTACTAAATGTCTATACTGGTGTAATATTGTTAAATAATCCTGGGGATGGGGGGAGAGGGAACTGTATAAATCAGACACAGGTTGATTTTATTTTGTATAAGAGCCTCGCCAGGGTGCATATCGGCTGAGCTTCCCCCCCGTTAGAGGAGATACCCTCAACGCGGTGGACACCCACCCCCTATAGCTCCTGGCAACTGATAAGACCCGGATATTTTAATTGTATTGTTTATTGTTTATAATCAGTTTGTAAAAGTTTGCGCACTTAGTGAACTTAGCGCACTCACGCTATTGTATAGCTTGCGTATTTAACGTGCACTTCTACCATTCTTTAGGTGATACACCTAGTGATATCCCTTACCCCCTCCCCCCCCCACCCTCCACCCTCCCCTACCCCCCACCCACCCATAAACGCACCCGATTGAGAACGAGAGCGGACCTGCAGGGGCGTGCGGATCGGGGCGGGCTGCACGGGCCCGGGCATCGGACCCGGAACAGACTGACTACCCCTCACAGACTGGGTAAGCGGACACGCACTAACACAAGACTAAACATGGACCTGAAAATCACCTCCCTAAATGTGAATGGCCTGAATGTGCCCACAAAACGACGGCTACTCCTGAGAGAGGTACGTCGCCAGAAGGCCGACATCACCTTTGTACAAGAGACGCACATACCATGCTCCTCGCAACTAACACTGACGAACCACATATACACAAGAGCATACGCATCACGCGCCCAATGTAAAAAAAACGGAGTAGAAATACTCATACATAAGAAATGTCCCCTACAGGTAACAGGCGTACAAACAGACGCTGAGGGCCGGTACGTGGCCCTGTCGGGCACGCTGCAATCCAACACATATCATCTGATCAATGTCTATGGGCCAAACACCCCCATACCTGAGTTCTGGGCTAACCTTGAGTCACTGATCACTACCCTACCGAGGGGTATAATAATATTAGGGGGAGACCTTAATGCCACGCCCTGCCCGGCGACAGACCGGGGAGGAGGCCAACGGCTCCCGCGCTCACAACATAGAGGGGCCCAGGACAAGCTCCTAAATAAATTCATCCTTAATACAGGGCTACTGGACCCATGGCGCATCCAACACCCAGGGGAGCATGATTATACCTTCTACTCCGCCCCACACGCCACCTACTCCCGCATAGATCTTTTCCTTACGAACTGCCTAGGTATGCAGTGGATTAAAACTTCTGCAATAAACCTAATCTCCTGGTCGGATCACGCCGACATAGAAATAACCTTAAGAACGCAGGGGACACATACACCCTGGAAATGGCGTATGAACGCCTCTCTCCTTAAAAACCCACAAATTCTGGAAAGCACTAGACAGGAGATAACAAACTACTTCCTCACTAATGATACCCCAGACACATCACCTACGACACTGTGGGCGGCCCACAAGCCTGTAATCAGGGGCCACCTCATAAAGCTAGCCACACACTATAAAAGGAAAAAAATATGAGAGACTAACAGACCTCCTAAAACAACTTCGAAAAGCCGAAATGCGAAACAAACAGACGGCCACTCCATCCACGACGAAAGACTTACAAGACATAAGACGCATGATTAGGGAGCTAATGGTGGACGAAGTCAGCAATGACATACGCCACACAAAAAGGCTCTTTTATGAGAAGTCCAATAAAATGGACACCCTCTTAGCAAGAGCCTTAAGACCTAAAACTCTCAAGACTACAACTATGGCAGTCAGAAACAAGCAGGGAACAATTCTCACCAACCCGGAGGACATCAACATAGAATTCACACACTTCTACACTGATCTATACAACCACGCACCTACACTAACCGAGACCAATGAAGACTACATGGGGGAGGTTAGGACGTTTCTAACTAAAGCCCAACTCAAGAGGCTCCCCGCCAACCTAACGGGACCGCTGGGAGCCCCCATAGAAATGGAGGAAGTCGTCATGGCCGTCACTGGACTTAAGGGCGCTAAGGCCCCGGGGCCGGACGGCTTTGACGGCACATACTACAAAACCTTTAAAGAACAACTCACCCCATACCTAACCAAAATGTACAAAAAGTGGACAGAAGGAGAAACACCACACCAGGACCTCATGACAGCAGACATTACCCTTATTCCTAAACCAGATAGAGACCACACCTACATCTCCAACTATCGGCCCATATCACTTATCAACTTCGACGTCAAAACCTACGCTAAACTACTGGCCAATCGACTTAACCCACTGCTCACCAGGTACATACATGCGGACCAAGTGGGCTTCGTACCCACTAGGCAGCTGTATGAAAATACACGAAGGGCAGTGGACCTCATATGGAGGGCAAGAAGTAAGCAAACGCCTTCTCTGCTCCTCTCTCTGGATGCAGAGAAGGCGTTTGACAGGATCCTATGGCCGTATCTATTCACGCTACTCCGACACATGCAATTACCAGACACATTCCTTACAGCAGTGCACGCCTTATATGTAAACCCCAGAGCACAGACACTAGTGCAGGGAACGGCACCACGCCCCTTTACACTTAAAAACGGCACACGTCAGGGATGCCCGTTATCCCCCCTGCTATTTATCCTGGCCTTAGAGCCCTTATTGACACTTATCAGGGAACACCCAAGAATACAAGGCATCCGAGTGGCGACGGAAGAGTTTAAAGTGTCAGCGTATGCCGACGACATATTACTGACCCTTACTGAACCCAAAGAATCTGTACCACACCTACTAACGCTGCTAGATGAATACAAACGCGTCTCGGGATACAAAATAAATGTAGATAAGTCAGTAGGCATGCCCATTGGAATCCCCGATTCGGACGCCACGGAGCTGGCCCAAACCCATGGACTGAATATCACACAACGACCTATCAAATACCTAGGGGTCGCACTCCCGCCCAACACCGACGACATATACGCAACCAATCACCAACGCGTAATGGCCACGCTAATCAAAGACCTAGCCCAGTGGAACAACAAACCCATCTCGTGGATAGGAAGGCTACACAGCGTAAAAATGAACTTACTACCCCGCCTCCTGTTCCTCTTCCAGGCACTTCCGACGAAGGTCACTAAAAGCGATCTCAAGCCACTACAAACGGCAATAGACGACTTCGTCTGGGCCGGGAAGAGGCACAGGATAGCGAGACAAACACTGTACACACCCAAGAGCAGAGGGGGCCTGGGCCTCCCCAACCTTCATGCCTACTACCTGTCAGCACAACTGGCGCAAATAATAGAATGGCACTCGCCACCCGACATTCACAGATGGGTTGACTTAGAAACTCTACTCATGGGTTCCGACCTCCCGCAGTACTGGATATGGGTCCCAAGACAAGATAGACCGCCAATATCCACAACATGCCCAGCAATCCTGAACTCCATCAGGATCTGGGATTATGCTGCCCACAAATATGCCCTCACTCACCCCACCTCGCCGCTCACACCGTACCTACGCAACAAAGCGTTCCCACCGGGCTTAACAGCCAGAGATTTCAAAAACATAGAAAGCACGGGCATCCAGAGATACCACCAATTGTATCAAAATGGATCAATCAGATCTTTTGAGGACCTCAAGACACTGGCCCCGCTGACTACCAAAGATTATTTTCGCTACATGCAGCTTCGGGACTTTGCAGGAAGCGCGCAAGTTAGGGCAGCAGCACACACTAAGCCCACCTTTTATGAAGCCCTTTGCGCAGCAGAAGGACCACGTACCGGCCTCATCACCCGCCTCTACACCCAGCTTAGCGCCCCATCAGACAAAACATACACTCCCACATATGTCACGCAATGGGAAAACGATCTACAGCAAACACTGGAGGGTGGTGAATGGCAGGATATATGGGAGGCATCGACAAAAACATCCATCTGTGTAATTCACCAAGAACAGTGCTACAAGACACTCATGAGGTGGTATACCACACCAGTTAAACTATTCCGCATGGGTAAAACAACCACTGACACATGCTGGAGGGGCTGCGGGGAGAAAGGAACATACATACACATGTGGTGGACCTGCCCCAAAGTAACAACCTACTGGGAAGACATAGCCCAACTGCTGACGACGGTAATAAACAAACCAATCAGACCAGATCCTTGGGCTTTCTTAATAGCCCGACCCATTGACAATCTACCCAGTAAAGAACAGAAATTGCTCAATAAAATTACGCTGGCCGCCAGAAGAGCCATGGCTCAACACTGGCTACAAATGGACTTGCCTCAAATGACCGATGTTATCCGAAATGTCAAGGAGGCCCACCTCATGGATAGACTGACTGCCCAAGTTAGGGATACCTACCCACTTTTCATCAAAATCTGGGAACCATGGGAAGATTACACCAACCGTTGACACTACAGTGACTGACCAGACCTATATACTCTACGACTCGACAGACGAGGCCCGCCCGGGCGGCTCGCCCTGAGCCGGATGTACCCTATACCCACCCCCAATCCCACTCCTCCCCCTCTTACTCCCCCCCCACTACACTGGCCTTCTCACAGGCCACTCTTTAGAATTGCCTATGCTAATAGAGCATGTGTGATGAGTGCTTTAATTGATATGCATACCCTCTGTCGAACAAAATGTACGAAGCTACTGAGATAATAACCCTATTCCGTTTAAACTTAAGTGCGGATGTATGTGTATACCTGTGCATATCAACACATCAAAATAACCCCCGTGACCACCTTTAACATATCAGATATGCATAAAGCACATGATGACTCATCCTGCTCTCGCCCTACCTAGAATCCGTACAATAAAACATGGACAAGAGAGACCATTAGGTAGACTTATGCACCAAGATAGGTGTAATCTAGAATCAACGGAGGTAATCAACTTCCCATGACCTTATGTGATAAGGAGCCTGAATGAACTTGTCGAAAACATAGCACCTCCACGTACTCTATTTAAACAAAAAACATAAAAATGTACTGTGTATGTCTTATTATATACCCTATTGTATAAAATGTTATTGTATTGCAAGAGGATTGCCTTTGGGGTACCTCATATGCACGTGTTACCTGTTTAAGTACTCCAAAAATAAAGAAAGAAAAAAAAAAAAAAAAAAAAAGTGGGGTATGTCTGTACTAAACTCCAAATTGTAGTGAATAAGGTCAGAATAGCTTAAATAAAACAAGGATATTGGGAGAGGGATGCAAATGACGAATGGGCAGGGCTTTCAACGTGCAGTCCCTATTTTAGGGTCCGCTCTCGCAATATTGATTTAGTTCCCTTGTGTCCCCAGGAATCGTTCCCCAGGCAGCACAGCATGAATGTAACTTTAGAAGCTCCCGTGCTGTGCAGTGCGCACTACAACCATTCAGTAACACTTTCTGCAACGTCCTGTATGTTTGGGGCCAGCCAGGCTGTTTTGCAGCCTGGCGCGATTGATGCCGGGCTAACACAACACTTCAGTTGGTGGGCATGCTTACTTCTTGAGAAGGACCACCCATTATGGGCATCTGCAGTGGCCCAAGTTGCATCACTGAAGACGTCTCCCTAATGAAGGCCTGCCCACCCATCCATCCCAATTCCATATCTCACAATTGGTGGGTGATATGAACAGGTTACTATGAGGAGAGAGACATGTGAAAGATGGACACATTTCAGCAAATCTGTCATGTCCGAAAGTTATAAAATGTCAAGGTGGTAGTCAATGTCAATCACTAGGCAAAGACAAGGAGTTAATACCCTCCTATGGATTGAATGATCATGTGGAATTGCATATTTTTGAACAAACTAATCACAATGTATTGAATAGGATAACAAATCTTGGAATATGGATTTCCATAGATAATTGTTATCGCAAAAGTTGTGTAACGCATTGACTGAATATGATTTTAAAAAAAGAAACTTATATGGCTACAATTGATCATTAACATGTGTGCACTTGATAAAGATACAGAAATGTCAAACACATTGCCAGGTTCACTCCTGGTGGCTGA